>NC_071106.1:5000-25000 GCF_024256425.1 Clarias gariepinus
AAGCAGTGGTGTGATTGGTCATTTAAACTGTCAATCAAATGAAAAGCCTTAAAGCAGACAAGCCTTTATCACTGTACATGACACAAAACAGGACAACGTCTAGACTTTAGTCTCTCTGTGTCTGTTCTTTCATCTTGTGTGTGTGTGTGTGTGTGTGTGTGTGTGTGTGTGTAAGTGAAGGTTCAGTGATGGATTTAGATAGATTTAGCTGGATATTAGAGAGCGAGTGGGAACACAAAGGGCTGAGCAGAAGTGTTTACAGCTCATTCACACACACACACACACACTTTGTGGCCTTGTCCTGCCCTTGCTTGTCCAGTGAGTCGTGTCAGGACTCGGCAGGGGAGAAGGCGAGTGGGCGAGCAGCTGTAACCGGATTATATGTTTAAACATGACAGGATGAGGAAGTGTAGCAGGTTCCAGAACTGGAGAACCCATGATAATCAGATCACACACACACTTCTGCAGAAACCAGATGATCAGACACAGAGTCACGCTTAGTCAGGAAGTGAAAACAAACAGCCAGAAAGTGCAGGGTAAACAAACGCAGAATCAGACTGGAAAGCATTCTGCTGTTTATGGTTATAACCAAGGAGTACCTCTCTACACACTCCACTTCCTGTCCCAAAACTACACCACACACTCCACTTCCTGTCCCGAGAACTACACCACACACTCCACTTCCTGTCCCGAGAACTACACCACACACTCCACTTCCTGTCCCGAGAACTACACCACACACTCCACTTCCTGTCCCGAGAACTACACCACAAACTCCACTTCCTGTCCCGAGTACTACACCACAAACTCCACTTCCTGTCCCGAGAACTACACCACACACTCCACTTCCTGTCCCGAGTACTACACCACAAACTCCACTTCCTGTCCCGAGAACTACACCACACACTCCACTTCCTGTCCCGAGAACTACACCACACTCTCCACTTCCTGTCCCGAGAACTACACCACACACTCCACTTCCTGTCCCGAGTACTACACCACAAACTCCACTTCCTGTCCCGAGTACTACACCACAAACTCCACTTCCTGTCCCGAGAACTACACCACACACTCCACTTCCTGTCCCGAGAACTACACCACACACTCCACTTCCTGTCCCGAGTACTACACCACAAACTCCACTTCCTGTCCCGAGTACTACACCACAAACTCCACTTCCTGTCCCGAGAACTACACCACACTCTCCACTTCCTGTCCCGAGAACTACACCACACACTCCACTTCCTGTCCCGAGTACTACACCACAAACTCCACTTCCTGTCCCGAGTACTACACCACACACTCCACTTCCTGTCCCGAGAACTACACCACACACTCCACTTCCTGTCCCGAGAACTACACCACACACTCCACTTCCTGTCCCGAGAACTACACCACACACTCCACTTCCTGTCCCAAAACTACACCACACACTCCACTTCCTGTACAGAGAACTACACCACACACTCCACTTCCTGTACAGAGAACTACACCACACACTCCACTTCCTGTCCCAAGAACTACACCACACACTCCACTTCCTGTCCCGAGAACTACACCACACACTCCACTTCCTGTCCCGAGAACTACACCACACACTCCACTTCCTGTCCCGAGAACTACACCACACACTCCACTTCCTGTTCCAAAACTACACCACACACTCCACTTCCTGTCCCGAAAACTACACCACACACTCCACTTCCTGTCCCGAGAACTACACCACACACTCCACTTCCTGTCCCGAGAACTACACCACACACTCCACTTCCTGTCCCGAGAACTACACCACACACTCCACTTCCTGTCCCAAAACTACACCACACACTCCACTTCCTGTCCCGAGAACTACACCACACACTCCACTTCCTGTCCCGAGAACTACACCACACACTCCACTTCCTGTCCCGAGAACTACACCACACACTCCACTTCCTGTCCCGAGAACTACACCACACACTCCACTTCCTGTCCCGAGTACTACACCACACACTCCACTTCCTGTCCCGAGTACTACACCACACACTCCACTTCCTGTACAGAGAACTACACCACACACTCCACTTCCTGTCCCGAGAACTACACCACACACTCCACTTCCTGTCCCGAGAACTACACCACACACTCCACTTCCTGTCCCGAGAACTACACCACACACTCCACTTCCTGTCCCGAGAACTACACCACACACTCCACTTCCTGTCCCGAGAACTACACCACACACTCCACTTCCTGTCCCGAGAACTAAAAAGGCTAACTAACACCACTTCCTCTACTAAGTTTTACACTACACACTCCACCTCTTGTACCAAGTACTACATAAGGCGCTCCATTTCCTGAACCGAGAACAACACCACATGCTCTGCTTCTTGTACTGAGTACAATGGAACCTTGGATTGTGAGTAACACGGTTTGCGAGTGTTCCGCAAGACGAGCAAAGTTTTTTAATCAATTTTGACTTGGACAACGAACATGTCTTGGTTTACGAGTACCGAGTATCATGTATCACGCGTGCGCTTCTTGTTTTGACGCCGAGCAACACATGATCACAACTGAGCCAACGGTTTTTCTCTCTCTTGTGCTGCGGAATTGGGGGTAATCATCTTCCATATAATCAACATCTGTGCACACGTGTACTGTTTAATATAACACTGTGACCATGTGTGTGTGTGTGTGTGTGTGTGTGTGTGTAAAACATATTTTAATTTTGTGTTTGTAAGTGCGTGTGTACAGCAAAAGCAAGTCTCATTAGAGAGGTTAAAGATCCATTTTCTCCTTCTCTGTCCTTATGTGTGTGTGTGTGTGTGTGTGTGTGTGTGTGTGTAATTTGACACCGTGCCCCTTCACACACACTCTCTCATTTACACCCCCCGCCACCCCTCGGCTTTAAACACACACACACATACTCTGCTCTACACAGAAACACTGCTCTGTCGCTATGTTTTTTAAAGGTAAAGTGCAGGTTCATTTGTTTGTTTGTTTTACTTTACAGCAGTAAATCCATAATTCCGTTAAAAATTACTCTTTGTTTTTTTTTTATTTACAAGTGTTTTATAATATTCAATTCAATTCAATTCAATTCAATTCAATTTTATTTGTATAGCGCTTTTAACGATTTACATCATCACAAAGCAGCTTTACACAATCAAAAGAACTAAGTTTGTATGAAATGTGAATGTGTATGAATCAAAATGATATGATTGTCCCTGATTGTCCCTGATGAGCAAGCCTAGGACAACGGCGACAGTGGCAAGGAAAAACTCCCTGAGATGGTAATAGGAAGAAACCTTGAGAGGAACCAGACTCAACAGGGAACCCATCCTCATCTGGGTGAAAACAGATTGCAGGGATTGATGTGCATAATAATATGCGAGACTGGAAGTTCAATATAAGAGGAGATGTGTAAGATTAAAGTCCAGTTTGTTCCTGGAGGCTCAGGTAGACTGTGAAAAATTCCAGTCCTGAACTATTGAGCGACTGAAGTCACAGGTCCTCAGAGAACAGCTGTCTGCATCAGTCGAGGACAGGACCACCTTCATGGAAAAGTGGAACCAACCCCAGTCACCACACGCATTCCAGGCAGACCACACGGGGGCATCCATGTGATAAGATCTCCAACCAGAAGCTCCAGGATGAGTTAGAGAGGTCCAGCGGGCAGAGGGGGTCTGGATCACTGGCAGCTCAGGAGCGACATGTATAGCTCGACAGAGAGATAGGTAGAGGAAAAAGGAGAGAGGGAGAGAGAGAGAGAGAGAGAGAGGAGAGCAGAAAAGGAGAGAGCAAAGAGATGGAGAAATAACAGTTAGGTATGGTCACAGTCGAACAATGTAAAAAGTGAATGTATATTTAGTGCAGAGTGCAAGCAGAGACTCCGGCAGGACTAACTATGACAGCATAACTAAAAAGGGAGGAGCCAGAAGGAAACACAAACATGAGGGCTTCCAGAGATGTAAGGCAACCAATCACCTCACCGTCAACAAACCTGAGTGATCAATGAGAGTGAGGAAGACAGCATCCAAACATACCAGTTCACCATAATACTCTACGTCCATGAGTCCCCCAGATCTGCTCCTTTACCTAAGGCTAATCTATTTATAAAAATGCTTGGCTAAATAAATAGGTTTTTAGCCTGGACTTAAACACTGAGACTGTGTCTGAGTCCCGAACACTATTTGGAAGACTATTCCATAATTTTGGGGCTTTGTAAGAAAAAGCTCTCCCCCCTGCTGTAGTTTTAATAATACGCGGTACTGACAAGCAGCCTGCATCCTTTGATCGAAGTAGACGTGGCGGATTGTAAGACACTAGCAGTTCGCTCAGGTACTGCGGCGCAAGACCATTTAATGCTTTATATGTTAAGAGTAGTATTTTAAAATCAATGCGAAATTTCACAGGGAGCCAATGGAGTGAAGATAAGATAAATAGGGGTGATGTGCTCATATCTTCTGGTTCGAGTGAGGACTCTCGCTGCTGCATTCTGGACTAATTGAAGCTTGTTTAAGCACCTAGTTGAACAACCAGACAGTAAGGCGTTACAATAATCCAACCTAGACGTGATAAAAGCATGAACTAGTTTTTCTGCATCGTTTAGTGACAATATATTTCTTATCTTGGCAATATTTCTGAGGTGAAAGAATGCTATCCTGGTAATATTATCTACATGTGCTTCAAATGAAAGGCTTGAATCTATAATCACACCGAGGTCTTTTACTGTTGCACTTGATGGAACAGAAAGGCCATTTAAAATCACAGTGTGATCAGAAAGCTTACTTCTAGCTGCTTGTGGTCCTATGACTAGAACTTCTGTCTTATCAGGATTAAGCAGAAGGAAATTAATTAGCATCCAATCTCTTATGTCCTGCACACATTGCTCAACTTTAGTAAGCTGGTTTTTCTCATCTGGTTTTGCTGAAACGTATACTTGTGTGTCATCAGCATAACAATGAAAACTAATACCATGTTTACGAATTATGTTGCCTAGAGGAAGCATGTAAAGGGAAAAAAGCAGTGGGCCTAAAACAGAACCCTGTGGAACACAAAACTCAACTTGAGAACATGAGGAATGGTCACCATCTAAATCTACAAACTGATAACGATCAGTCAAATAGGATCTGAGCCACAAGAGGGCCGTTCCCTTAATTCCTACTACATTTTCTAATCTGTAAAGGAGAATATTATGATCAATAGTGTCAAAAGCTGCACTGAGATCGAGTAACACAAGTATAGTGACACAACCCTGATCAGAGGCCACTAGGATGTCATTTACTACTTTAACGAGTGCTGTCTCTGTGCTGTGATGAGGCCTAAATACTGACTGATACAGTTCATGTATGCCATTTCTATGTAGATATGAACATAGCTGCTGTGATACTACCTTTTCCAGAATTTTAGAGATAAACGGGAGGTTTGATATCGGCCTGTAATTGGAAAGCTGACAGGGGTCAATGTCCGGTTTTTTGATTAGTGGTTTAATAACTGCTAATTTAAGGGATTTAGGAATATACCCACTGTTGAGTGAACAGTTAATTACTTTTAACAGGGGTTCTGTTATTGCTGGAACTATCTGCTTGAGAAAATGTGTCGGTATAGGATCTAATTCACAGGTTGACGATTTTGAAGAGGAGATGAGTGAAATTAGTTCACTCGCTTCAAGAAGAGTAAAGTATTCTAGGTTCTGATGTGATGTGATTAATTTATCATCTGTATCACTTGAATTGTCTGGTTTTAAAGCCTGGATTTTTTGCCTAATATTTATGATTTTGTTATTGAAAAAAGTAATGAAATCCTCACTACTGTATGTTGTTGTTGTGGAGATTTCTGCACTGGTCTTGTTTTTAGTTAATTTAGCTATGGTATTAAATAAAAATCTAGGATTATTTTTGTTATTTTCTATAAGAGTGGGGAGATACATTGACCTAGCAGCACTGAGAGCTCTTCTATAGTTCAGGATGCTCTCCTTCCATGCTATTTGAAAAACTAACAATTTAGTTAGCCCGCTTGAATGAATTATGCTCGTAATCCAAGGTTCCACTGTACTACACCACATGCTCCGCCCCTTGTCCCCAGTACTACACCACAGACTGCACTTATTGTACCATATCACATTAGTCTGAACTTTGTCAGTGTTGCCCTTCTGTACTGTAACGGTCTGTGCACTGTATGATGTACTGTACCCGTCTGTCTCCTGTTTCTCTCAGTGATGATAGTCACTTTAATGGAGACAGCTCCGGTGGAGACGGCTCTCTACAGTCTCGTTCTAAGTGAGAAGTTAATGTGCTGTGTGATGGGTGAGGATTGAATGTCTCTTCTTTGTTTCGGATAGAGAGAACCTATGATGCATGGGGATGAACGAGTGCAATGGCCACACTTTCAGGGCTCAGAAACAAGAGATGCTCATGACATCATTGCTTAAAAGAGAGAGAGAGAGAGAGAGAGAGAGAGAGAGAGGTACAGACTGGAGCAATACAAAAAAATTACTGGAGAGACAAACAGTGGAGGAACAAGAGAAAAAATGGAAGATCGTTTAACAGAGTAAGAGACAGTTAGAGAGAGAGAGAGAGAGAGGTGTATTGGACAAAGGCAAAGAGTTAAATCCACCTTAAACAAAACAAACACATCCATGGGTGCCAAGATTTTTTAGTCACTGTAAGACAAGTGAGTGTTGAAAAGTGTGAAGAGTTACAGCAGCTACAGGTAATTCTATCATGTAAGTGATTAATTCCAGGAGGTATCTATAAATGTTTGTGATTCACTTCAGGAGTCTATAGAAATAAAATAAAGGTTTTGTTTGAACAATGGTCAAAACTCCACCAGGTCTATACTGTCTCGACTGTAGGTCCACTAGGTCTGTAGGTCTGTATGTCTGTAGGTCTGTAGGTCTGTTTGTCTGTATGTCTGTAGGTCTGTTTGTCTGTAGGTCTGTAGGTCTGTTTGTCTGTATGTCTGTAGGTCTGTATGTCTGTAGGTCTGTTTGTCTGTAGGTCTGTATGTCTGTAGGTCTGTAGGTCTGTTTGTCTGTATGTCTGTAGGTCTGTTTGTCTGTCCAGCCAGATTTTGTCATGCAAAAACTGGCTAAATGGAATTTAATGAAACTTTGCCAATCCTTTAGTATTTGCCTAAAATGTTGAGCAGAAGGATTGTTATAACCAGTTTTGTGCCAAATTATAAACTACAAGTTTTAGCGTACTGTGTATGCGTCAAACTGTGGGCGTGTCTTAAATCGATGGCTGGACAGACGTTACTGAATCTCCTGCAGTCCTTAGATCTCTGTCTGAAGTTTAATCTGCACCATCAGTGAATCTAAATATGGAGTAAAAGTGATGTTATGTGTGGGATTTAATAATCTACTAATGCGCTACTGTCAATGTAAACAAACACCTGCACCAATAGATATTAATTAGAAAAGATAAAGTGAATATTTTTACTGGGATTAGTTCATATTTTCACTTTGGCTGAAATAACAGCGCTGAAGTGGTATAAGTGAATTTTAACACGCTGGAGTGGTTTTAAGACAAAACTTCATCTTTATCCTTTTATCTACTTTTTCCATTTCTCATCTGTGATTCACTCTCCGATTACCGAACAGGGAGTGTATTTGTCTGAGCACCAAAGAAGGACAACTTAGTGTAAACAAGGCGTAAGATACTCAACCTTACAGAATGGGATTTCTTTGTATTAATAAGTTAGACAGAGAGTTCTGCTGTACAGAGAGACACACAGACATGGACGTGGGCTTCAACCCCAAATAATAATAATAATAATAATAATAATAATAATAATAATATCACTGATTACATTAAAGATCAGATCAGATTATTATTAGATTTAACATTTTAACTGTTTCTACAAACTCTTTAACTGCCAACGACGCTAGTCATCTAAATGTGATAAACGTGAGAAGTCATATATGACTGTATGTAATTCACCTGAGGATTAGTCAACAGATGTAATTGATTCACTTTTGGAGTCATGTGACTCAGTGGTGGTGTGTCCCAGCGATAGAGTGTAAACACTCCGACTAATCAGTGCCTGAGACAGAATCAACTCCTCTGCTATATCTGTCCTAAGGCAGTGTTTGAGGCGTAATGTGGGACAAGATACAGTTTTCTAGTAGGTCAGATGAACTGCATGGTGTGTGTGTGTTCAGGTGTGTGTTCAGGTGTGTGTTCAGGTGTGTCTTTCTTGTGGTAAAACCTGCGTCAGTGCTGAAATAAAAATAGTAGGTGTAATTCACCCAGGCCACAATGTGTGTGTGTGTGTGTGTGTGTGTGTGTGTGTTTTATATAATGGATGTTATGTAATTTGGAGGTTCAGTAGACTGCTCTGTTGGTGTGTGTTTGTATGCGCACTCAGGTGTATGTTGATCTTGCGTGACAGAGAGGACAATACACACAAGCAGTGCACCAGCGTGGAGCAGCAGGGCGGAGACCTTCACCTGAGCCAGGTGTTCCACCTTTACACTGATCACGTCAACAAGCTTTGTGTAACAATACAAAACAGATATGACCTGAACCTGAACCTGAACCTGACCCTGAGCTCTACACCGGAGTCACAGTGTAAAATCAGAACACGGTACTGACGACCTTGATGACATCACACACTCATGTGTGGTTTATCTCTCCCTGGCTCCTGATTTCTTCTCAGCAGGAGGTTAAAAAAGGGATAGCACAAAGGCTAACCACTAAAGCTAGCAAAGCGCCTGGATGTTAAGTTGTTGACGAAGAAAAAGCTTTAAAACTAAGCTGACTGATGTTATGATATCAGATGGTAATGTTTACTACTAATTGGTTGATTATCGGCTCCCGGGATCGGCTCTAGTGATCGGCTTCAGTGATCGGTTCCAGTGATCGGCTCCAGTGATCGGCTCCTGGGATCGGCTCCAGTGATCGGCTCCAGTGATCGGCTCCAGTGATCGGCTCCAGGGATCGGCTCCAGGGATCGGCTCCAGTGATCGCCTCCCGGGATCGGCTCCAGTGATCGGCTCCAGTGATCGGCTCCAGGGATCGGCTCCCGGGATCGGCTCCAGTGATCGCCTCCCGGGATCGGCTCCAGTGATCGGCTCCCGGGATCGGCTCCAGTGATCGCCTCCTGGGATCGGCTCCAGTGATCGGCTCCAGTGATCGGCTCCAGGGATCGGCTCCAGTGATCGGCTCCCGGGATCGGCTCCAGGGATCGGCTCCAGTGATCGGCTCCAGTGATCGGCTCCAGTGATCGGCTCCAGTGATCGCCTCCTGGGATCGGCTCCAGGGATCGGCTCCAGTGATCGCCTCCCGGGATCGCCTCCTGGGATCGGCTCCAGTGATCGGCTCCAGGGATCGGTCCAGTATCGCCTCCCGGGATCGGCTCTAGTGATCGGCTCCAGTGATCGGCTCCAGTGATCGCCTCCTGGGATCAGCTCCTGGGATCGGCTCCAGTGATCGGCTCCAGTGATCGCCTCCCGGGATCGGCTCCAGTGATCGGCTCCAGTGATCGGCTCCCGGGATCGGCTCCCGGGATCGGCTCCAGTGATCGGCTCCAGGGATCGGCTCCAGGGATCGGCTCCTGGTCCCCCGACCCTGAATACGAGATAAAGCTGTATAGAAGATGAGTGAGTGAGATGTGTTTGTTTATTAGAATAAAAAAGCAGTGTTTTTGTAAACAGCCAGTCTAATAGGGATTAAACAAACAGTGGCTCCTCCCACTGAAAAAGTGATGCGTAGAGAGTTTAATATCAAAACAACACACACACACACACACACACACACAGTGCAAACATCTGAACAAAAACTCTGAGGTGTGGATGTGTAATTATAGTCTGGTACACCTTTATAATCACACACACACACACACACACACACACACACACATGTGCACTCAGTCTTATAATGATAATAAGCCTTTAAGAAACACCATATTGACACTTTTAATTGTACAAAAGGCTTCACACACACACACACGCACACACACACACACACACACACACACAGCAAATGTGTGACATATGCCGATGTCTCCACCAGGCCTGCCAGCTCCCTGCTGCTCCCTGCAGCATTTGGTCAGGTCGTGCTGTGTGTGTGTGTGCGTGTGTGTGTGTGTGTGTGTGTGTGTGTAGGTGTGTGTGTGTGTGCACATGGGTGCATGTGCTGATTAATATTAAATGTGTGTTTCTCGTTGTTCCTCTGATGAGCGTCTGCCGTACTGGACTTCCATCCTTCATCACAAATGGACAAGTGTGTGTGTGCGTGTGTGTGTGTGTGTGTGTGTGTACAGTAAATAATTCTGCAAACTGAGGACCCTTCCCTCTGTTCAGTATAAAGTAACTGAACTAACACAACACCTGGTTTTGGTTTCTGCAGCTGGATTCAGTTTGAATTTCATTGGCTTGTTTGTTTGTTTATTTGTTTATCAAAGTATTTAATAAAGAGTGATTGAAGGACACAAAACACTCAGGCTGTAAAATCACTGAAGCACAAATTTCATTATCAGCCTCATCATGTCATTAAATACTAATAACCATAACATCAAATTACACATCATTATCAGTGTGTGTGTGTGTGTGTGTGTGTGTGTGTGTGTGTGTGTCTCTGTGTCTGATTCACCAGTTTGAAAATGTAAGGAAACCCCCTACACACACACACAGATGCAATATACAGTCAGCATATTTTAATACATGCCTATCTGTGTGTCTGTGTAATTCCTGTGTGTGTGTGTGTGTGTGTGTGTGTGTGTCAGCTGTCTCTAGTGGCAAGTGAAAGTGTATCAGTATGTCAGCACTTCCCACACACACACACACACACAGAAACTGAAATAATAGCTTTTTTTATGTATTTTAAACAATATTATAAATATTATATTTCACACACATACATATTTTATTAACAATAAAATCAACAACTTTAAAATGATTCATGTTGTTGTTGTTGTTGTTGTTGTTGTGTCCAAGGCTCCGTCCACTGTGTTTGTTTAAGTCTGTCTCTCCTGTTCTTCCCAGAAGGACTTGCTCTACATCACTCCTACAGGAGAAGCTCACCTCCACCTCCTCTCAGCCTCACTGCAGGAGCTCAGGGTTCATCAGGTTCTACATGGTTCCTCTATATGGTTCCTACTTAGGGTTCCTCACAATGGTTCCTTTTGCTTTTTCATGGCTCCTCCTCATGATTTATCGCAGGGTTTCTCACATGGTTTCTCCTCAGGGTTCCTCACATGGTCTCTCCCTACGACTTCCTGTGATGGTTCCTCGTGGTCCTCCTTAGGATTTCTAACAGTTCCTCCCAAATGGTCAGTTCTTGCTCCATGCTGGTTCTCCTGACAAACCTGGTCCTGAGAGAAGACTATATTCTCTAATCTTCTGCTCTGCTGGGTATTTTAAGTAAAAATAAATTCACAACTTCTCAGAGTAAATAAACACATGGAGGAGGACACGTACTCAGAGGTGTGTGTGTGTGTGTGTGTGTGTGTGTGTGTGTGTTAGCGGTACTGTAAGTGTTGTGACTTGTCGGGGGATAGCGTGCAGTGAGTGTGTGTGCCGCACCTGTGTGTAAGATTATGATTCAGTGCTTAATGTTCTGTGTTAAGAGTCAGAGAGTTAATCAGGTTTGAACTTGCCCCAAGCTAAGCGCTAACGTGAAACACTGATGCTAAGAACAAAAGAAGAACACACACATGCATACTCCTGCACCAACTGCTGTGTGTATGAATATTTCTGTCCTGTCTGGAGTCAGTTGGCCGGACGAGCCGACTCCAGACAGGAATATTCTCTCTCATACACACACACACACACACACACACACACACACACACACAGAAGCTGGCTGGTCTTTCTTTGATAAACAAAGAATGGCTGAAAGATCAGCTTCAAACTCCAGCACCTACACACACACACACACACACTGTTTATTATAAAATGAATACACACTGTATACACCTGTGGGTTAATAAACTTGTTTACTGACCGTGTGTTAAATTTACACACACATTTAGCGCACAGTGCGATATGTAATAATCACTCTAGTTTTTACACACACACACACACACACAAGACTACTCGTTGGCTCTGATTGCAACTCGTCTTCATTTAGCGAAAGGATAATACCAAACCATTCACACACACACACACACACACACACACTTCCCTACTCTGGAACAATAGAGGACAGGGATAGCGCAGTAGCAGCTCCATCCTGCTGCTCAATTGAGATGTTAATTCAGAGTGTTAGCATGTTTTGTTAATTTGCATTACCAATGAAAGTCATTGTGTGTGTGTGTGTGTGTGTGTGTGTGTGTGTGTAGGTATCTGGGTAAATAGCAATGGAGTTCAGCAGTATTCATCACTGATACACATTCATACCTCATGGTGATGATCAGGGTTTAATGCTAGCATTACTGTACCAATCCAACACACACACACACACACACACACACACTTGGTTAAAGGTGGGAAGCCTAGTTGCTACTCATTCAGGATGTTGACTTTTACCTCAGACGTGCTGATAAAAACACTCTGATATTACACAATATTACACATCACTCACACTTAGCATTGGGCTAACACTACAGCAAACACACTTAGCATTAAACACCCGCTAGCACAATGTTTTTTTGTTTTATTTATTTTTTTATTTTACACAACAAAAGCTCCACTGGATGGAACGATCCGGAACGTTGATGTTCCCTCAGACTCTTTCTGAAATCATGAAGAAAAACTCTGTGTATTTATAACGTCACTTTCACTGCACATAGCATTGAGCGCTAACTAGCATGATGACCAGGCTGCTTTATTCAGACTGTGTAAAGACAGAGTTACCATGGAAACGAGAGGAATTATCGGGAACATCAAAATTTACCTCAGACACCCAGGTGCTATAGTCCACTTTAGTACAAATAGCATTTAGCATAGTGTTAGCTATGTTGCTGTCTGGTTTAAGCTGCTTGTTTTTAGCTTTGTGGTTAGCTACGTGTGGTTTTGCGTTCGTTATATCTGATGAATAAAATGGTTACGTCCCAGAGAGCTCTCGACACTCATACACTTAATTTGAGTTGTAATTGCTTTGACCCACGTAATGTCCTTTATTAATTTAATAGCATAACACACACGCGCACACACACAGCTGAAATGAGGTGAGTGAAGTGTTCTGTACGACATGGGATTTAACAAACATGTCGCAATAATTCAGAGTTTATGTCACTAGAGAATTTCACACACACACACACACACAGATGGATGTTCACTCTACAGGGAATCTTTTTTTTTTGGGGGGGGGGGATTTACCTTATTAGCCTAGTAACCTAGTGTATGTGTGTGTGTGTGTGTGTGTGTGTGTATGTGCTCCAGTAATAATGTATTTTTATGACATTTGTTTATTTCAAGCTGTTCCATACCATAATAGTGTATATAATACTCTAACTCTGTTCTATTGTTACTTTTTGACCCTTTGATGTTACACAACTTCCTGTTTCCTGCCCCGCCCTGTTGTTTGATACCCTAGGTCCCCCCCCTGAATAGCGCGGTGTCTTCGAGTGACGCGTTCGGACCCGAACCTGACTCAGAGCCGCGCGTGTCACTCTCCCCACTCCTCCACCCACTGTGTTACCATGGTTACGGTTAGCTATCACGTCTAATCGTAGCTGACAGCTAGCATGTGTTAGCTATGAATGCTAACTGGTTATAACTAAAGGTGAAATGTACACACACACACACACACACACCCTCACTTCCATAAATGAAATAATGATTTATGTTATAACACCCTTTATTAGAATTCTACGTAAGTGTGTGTGTGTGTGTGTGTGTGTGTGTGTGTGTGTGTGTGTGTGTGTGAGAGAGAGATTTTTTCCCTGCTGAATATAGACGTGTCTAAACGTGAAGCATTGCGTGAGCCACATCTCTGTTTCACACACACACACACACACACACAGTTCTCCTCCTTGCCTTTCTTCTCCTCATGTAGAGTGGATGAATCTCTTTAAACACCTCCCCTACAGCTCCCTCCCTCCCTCTGTCTCTCTCTCATTGTCTCCCTCCATCCCTCAGCCTCTTCCTATTTGTCTCCCTGTCTCTGTCTCCCTGTCTCTGTCTCCCTGCCCCGCCTGTCTCTGTATATTTACTTTATTTCTCTCTATCTCTTTATCTATTTATCTCCCATATTTCTTTCTGTTGTTGTCCCCCTGTCCCCTCCCCCCCCCTCTCTCTCCGCCTGTTAGATAAAAGGGGAGGGAGTGCGGGGGGGGGGAGCCCAGACCCACAGTTGGAGGGGTGGGGGGGTGAGAGGGCGCGCGACACGGTGGGCGTGGTTAAGGAGGAACAAGGGGAGGAGGGACTGGTCTCTGATTGGTGCGCGCGCGCGCGTGTGTGTGCGTGTGTGTGAGTGTGTGTCAGGTTTCAGCCTCGGTGTGTGTGAGAGTGTGTGAGTGTTTTTCTCGGCGGAGAGAAGTTGGAGGAGTTCGAGCTCGCGCTGGGATTGTTCTGACCCGAACTGGAATACACACACACACACACACACACTGGAGCGCGCGCGGATACATGGATTAACGCACGGATACACGAGAGTCTCAGCGCGCGGACACACACACACACACACACTGATTCAGATGAGGTGAGTACTGAAAAACACACACACACACACACACTTTAGGGGTTTCTGCGTTGGGACGGAATTTATTTCGCAAACACACACACACACACACACACACACAGAGATATGTGCTTTGCTTTACGTGTACAATAAGAACGTGTGTGTGTGTGTGTATATGTGGGTGTGTGTGTGTGTATGTGTGTGTGTGTGTGTATGTGTGTGTGTGTGTGTGTGTGTGTGTAGTTTTGGGGCAGGGGGCTGTTTGGCTCCGGAGGACAGAAAGCTTTATCCCGGACCTTTCCCCTCCGTGTGGGTTTAACACACACACACACACACACACACACACACACACACAGCGGAGCTCCGCGACTCATTCATGCTGTGTACTGATACTCAGAATATAATAATAGTAATATATAAATGTGCGTTAACACACACACACACACACACACACCTCACATTCTACTTCATTTGTCCTTAGAGTTTGGAGCTGTGTGTGCGCACGCGCCTGTCTGTCTGCGCGCGTGTTAATGTTTCTGCTCTGTCTGTAACATTAATATTTAATAAGTTAATGATTTACATAATGATACAATGTTACAGCAGGAGGATGATTTAATCCTGAACCCTACTAACCCCACTCACCACCGAACTAACCCTACTCACCACCGCCCTCTACACTCCGCTCAACACCCCACTCACCACCGAATTAACCCCACTCACCACCGAACTAACCCTACTCACCACCGAACTAACCCTACTCACCACCCTCCTCTACACTCCGCTCAACACCCCACTCACCACCAAATTAACCCCACTCACCACCCTCCTCAACACCCCACTCACCACCGAACTAACCCCACTCACCACCGCCCTCTACACCCCACTCACAACCAAACAAACCCCACTTACAACCGTGCTCTACACCCCACTCACCACCAAACTAATCCCACTCACCACCGCGCTCTACACCCCACTCACAACCAAACCAACCCCACTCACCACCACGCTCTACACCACGCTCTACACCCCGCTCAACACCCCGCTCTACACCCTGCTCTACACCACGCTCTACACCCCACTCACCACCCCGCTCTACACCCCACTCACCACCGAACTAACCCCACTCACCACCACGCTCTACACCCCACTCACCACCGAACTAACCCCACTCACCACCACGCTCTACACCCCACTCACCACCAAACTAGCTCCACTCACCGCCCTGCTCTGCACCCCACTTATCACCAAACTAAGCCCACTCACCAAATCAAATTAAAATCTTATTTGTGACATACACAGTCATACACAGTACGATATGTAGTGAAATGCTTACACGACCGCCAGTGACCTTAAAAAGAGAATTAAAGCTTATAATAAGTAATAAATATGAATAAAAGAAATACGATAGAAAAATTTAATAAAAAATGAAATTAAATTAGGAAAAATAGAACTAAAAATAAAAATATACTGTACAAATAGAAATATACTGTACAAGAACATTTAAGAAATTGTGAAATTTTTATATGTTTGGGAGAAAGATGGTGTGCAAATATGCATAGAAAAAAGTGTCTTTGTGTAATGGTCCAGATGTAAGTGTAAACATGTAGTGTAGATGTGAAGGTAGATGTGCGTGGAATTGTCCATAGTGTCCATGGATGTAAAAAGATTGATTGATTGATTGATTGATTGTGAAAAGACCTCTACACCCCACTCACCACCAAACTAACCCCACTCACCACCAAACTAACCCCACTCACCACCGCGCTCTACACCCCACTCACCACCACGTGCTACACCCCACTCACCACCAAACTAAGCCCACTCACCACCACGCTCTACACCCCACTCACCACCAAACTAACCCCACTCACCACCACGCTCTACACCCCACTCACCACCAAACTAGCTCCACTCACCACCGCGCTCTACACCCCACTTATCACCGCATTCTACACCCCACTCACCACCAAACTAGCTCCACTCACCACCGCGCTCTACACCCCACTCACCACCAAACCAACCCCACTCACCACCCCGCAGTGTAATAACAACACACACACACACAGACACACGGGACAGTGGCTGTGATTCTGTAATGTCTCTAGAGGTGTGTGTGTGTGTGTGTTTTCATTAACTGTTAGATTTAAATCAACAAATACACACTAAGCTTACACAGTGTAGAATTAACGCAAGATTTCTATGTATGAATTTACTGATCACTGTGTGTGAGGAGAGAGGTGTGTGTGTGTGTGATGAACATGTGTGCCCCCTGGTCCTTAGTGTGTAAGCGCTGTTCTCTGTAAAGTCTAGCTTTGGCAGCAGCTCATTAATATTCATGAGTATTGATGATTTATTCATGAGGCTGTATTGATTAGGGTGTATCATTGGTTCCTCTGTGAGTCAGAGCACGGCGACGCCCACGCCCAGCTTCGTCAGGAGAACCTCAGAACGAATCACCTGCATGCAAACAACACTTGTCTGTGTGTGCGTGTGTGTGTGTGGAAATTCTCGACTGTAACAGTTGAATCAAGCGATAAATTAAAGCAGGATTTCTGTTAGATTTAGAAAAGTTAGAGGTGAAGCGTTTCTGTGTGTGTGTGTGTTTGTGTTTGTGAGTGGCAGGCGTGCTAATGCTCTGTCAGCAAAATGAATGAACTGTGAGCACACACACACACACACACAGTGGAGCTGCGCTGACGCACCAGTGCGACTTAATATCACAATAATTACAGCTTATATGATTATTCCTGTGTGTGTGTGTGTGTGTGTGTGTGTGTGTGTGTGTGAAGTCACTTCCCAAATTAAACCCTAAATACGGGAACATAAAGCTGGAAAATTTCTGTTTCCTGTGAAAAAGTCCTGAGGATGTTTATTTCTCCTCTTTCTCTTTCATTTCCATCTTTTACTTTACACTCCTCCCCCCCCTTTACCCCCCCCCCTCCCCCCCCAGTCTTTTCCCTTTTTTTTCTGTTTCAGTTTTTTTTTAGTTTGTAATCAGATTAATCAGATCTCGTCCTCTCGTCCTCTCCGTCCTGCTGCTTTTCTATGGTCTTTTGCTCCCCCATGTGCTCGACTTGGAGCTGCTGTCCTCACTGTGTGCGTGTGTGTGTGTGTGTGTGTGCGTGTGTGTGCGTGTGTGTGTGAAGCATCTGGTGGAGGATAAGCACCCCGATCGTATACAGATGTGACAGGTGTTATTACACCACAGCTGCTTGTCTTCCTGTCATGTCGTCTCCTGTCTCCTCCCTTTGTTCTGTTTTCCCTCCTCACGTATTAACTTGTTTTCTTCTCTTCTCTGTTTTTCATCCTGCACTTCTCTTTATCTTCTTCTCATCCCTCTCTCTCTCTCTCTCTCTTTCCACCTTGTCTCAGTCTTTCACTGATTCGTTTTGTTTCTTTTCCTCTGCGTGTCCCCTCGTCTCTTTTCTCTCTCATCGCTACGTCTCTCTCCCCCTCTGTCTGCTTGTCTGTGTCTCAGTCAGGCCTCAGTTCACCTCTAAAGTGTTCAGGTCTCCCAGCTGCCCCATAGGCCTCTACTGTTACACACACACACACACACACACACACACACACACACACACACCTGTGGGCCAGGAAAGGATCTCAGGTTTCACAGAGAGAAAGAAACGATTTTATTCTTTGCTTGTTGTGAGAATCAGAGACGTGATGGTGGTGATGGTGGTGTTGATGGTGGTGGTGATGGTGGTGGTGATGGTGATAATGATGGTAATGGTGATGATGATGACGATGGTGGTGGTGATGGTGATGATGATGACGATGTTGGTGGTGATGGTGATGATGATGACGATGGTGGTGGTGATGGGGATGATGATGACGATGTTGGTGGTGATGGTGATGATGATGATGGTGGTGGTGATGATGATGATGATGGTGGTGATAATGATGATGATGGTGGTGGTGATGATGATGACGATGGTGGTGATGATGATGATGGTGGTGGTGATGGTGGTGATGATGATGATGATGGTGGTGGTGATGGTGATGATGCAGGTGGAGGTTCTTATTATTTTGGTTTGTATTTGGTTCATTATCGCACAGCAAGTGTGTGTTAATGAGTGTGGTAGTTTGGTGGTAGTTTGTAAGTGATGTGTAGTTGTCATGTACTGGTGGTGAGTGAGCAAATACATACTGTGTGTGTGTGTGTGTGTGTGTGTGTGTGTGTGTGTGTGTGTGTGTGTGTGTGCACTGCAATGGACTGGCTCCCATCCAGGATGTACCCCGCCTTGTGCCCCAAGTCCCCTGACAGGCTCCGCCCCCACAATCCTGTAGAGAATAAGAGCTGAACTATTGAGTGTTGAGCATCAACAAATCTGTGTGTGTGTGTGTGTGTGTGTCAGAGGGAATACATACTCAGACAGACACGCCCAGACACAGACATTAAGCAATTGTGTTTCATTTCCTCGTACGTGCGAACAGAGACGTGTGTGTGTGTGTGTGTGTGTGTGTGTGTGTATATGAGGGTAAGAACATAAACATGCACACAGATTCTAAATAATGACCACACACACACACATGTTTTAAACACACACACACACACACACACACGCACACATGTTTTAAACACACACACACACACACACTCTGTGTAAGTGCTGATGATGTAGTGATCAATGCAGTGATGTTACTGATTATTAATAATCAATGAACTCAGATAACCCCTCCGTCTGCGTCTCAAACCCCCCGCGCGAGTCGAGTCTGCAGTTAGCGCAGCGCCGCATGCTAATCAGAGCGTCAGTGCGGTGGATTAGCGCTGAGTTTCAAATGAAGATGGCGAAGGTCACGCGGATCAATAACTACAGATCAATGAGGCTCATCAATCAGGGCGGGGCTAATCACCACTGACAGCTTCTGATTGGTGTAGGAGTGTGTGTGTGTGTGTGTGTGTGTGTGTGTGTGTGTGTGTGTGTAAGCACTCGGAATGCAACCTTTAGATGACCTTCTGGCTTCTCTCTGTTTACCAGTTTGGACTTTGTTGTCTTGATGAATATTAATAATCACAAAAGCTCATCATTATGCGCATAAACAGATGTGTACAAGTCAGACGAGAGAAAGTGTGTGTGTGTGTGTGTGTGCATGCGAGGGTCTGTGAGAGGGTGTGTGTGCGCATGAGAGAGCGTGAGAGTGTGTGTGCGCATGAGAGAGTGCGAGAGTGAGTGTGTACGAGAGGTAGTGTGTGTGTGAGTGTGTGTGAGAGTGAGTGTGTGTGCGAGAGGTAGTGTGTGTGCGAGAGGTAGTGTGTGTGCGAGAGGTAGTGTGTGAGTGTGTGAGAGAGTGAGTGTGTCCTCAGTCTGTCCTTGTGTAACTTATCTTATTGTCTTTGACATTCTTTTGATCTTTAATCATGGATATCAGTAACAAATAACATACCAGTGTTTGATCCCAATAAACACACACACACACACACACACACACACACACACACTGCAGGTG
>NC_071106.1:37500-52500 GCF_024256425.1 Clarias gariepinus
ACATATATACACACTTTATACATATGCACACACATACACACACATCCCCCCCCCACACACACCGCCCCCACACACACATCCCATTCCATTCTGCACTTTTTGTATTTTAATAGCCAATCTGTTGTTTAGCCGTTAGCTTAGCGAGGTGACGTTAGCAGCAGCGCTCAGTTCCCCGTAGCTTACATGTCACTTTATTTTCTTCTTTTGTTCCTTTATTTGTTTTTTTTTCCCTCCATGTTGTCTTTCTGTTCTCTTTTATCTCTCTGGTCTTTTCCTGAGTTCTTTCACCCTTTAGTTCTCAGTTCTGCTTTTATTTCTCCTTCTCTTGGGTTTTCACGAAAGTCTTCCGAAGGCCTTGCTGCAGACCAGCACTGTTTCTGCTTCAGTTACTAACACACACTCCGTTCCTCTCCTGTACGCTAACACACACTCTGATGGTATGATCAGATAACCGGGGCTAAACGCTAAACTTTACTCCTGGATCTCTTAAAGCTTTTAGCGTTGAGTGGACGCCATCTCCTTTACTAACGTAATCCTGTTAGCTTCCGGCTAATCCGATTCCCTCATCTGCTCTGGATGCACTTCTGCTCTGTGGGGCTGGATTACCTTCACACGTCTTAAATAAATCTCAGGGCGTGAGCGGATGCCTGATGGAGGAGGAGGAGGAGGAAAAAGAGCTCTTTACTCTCTGTTGGAGTGTGTACGTGCGCGTGTGTGTGTTCAGTGTGAGTTTACACTCCGTTGTTATGTGTTCGCAGGTATTTGGGAGATCCAGGCGGCCGACTCCAACCAGCTGGTGCACATGAACATCCTGATCACGTGCGTGTTCGCTGCCTTCCTGTTGGGGGCGTTCATCGCTGGCGCTGTAGTCTACTGCTACCGAGACATCTTCCTTCACAAGAGGGCGCGCCAAGTTCACAAAGTGCCGCACAGTAAAGATGAGGAATCTGCGCCGTCGCGCTCGGACTCCACCGGGAGCTTCACCAAGCTGAACGGCCTGTTCGAGAGTCCGGTGAAGGAATTCCCCAGCGCCATGGAGGAGGCCCGGATATACTTTAGCGGAGACAAAGAGGAAAAAAGTCCAGAATCCAAAACCATCATCCTCAGCAGGCAGAACCCAGAGCTAGCAGCGCTGCCCACGCCCGAGTCCACGCCAGTGCTTCACCAGAAGGGGCTGCAGCCCAACAAGAGCCAGTGGGAGAGAGCGCAAGGAAAAATGTGTGTGCCTCGGAAAGAAACTCCGCCCAAAAGCCCACAAAACCCCAACATCCCCAGCGCAGTCGTGCTTCCAAACGCGACGCACGAGAAAACGGTCCCGAGTGGTGACACAGGCAGCGTCAAGTCGGTCCAAAAGGAGCGCCGGCGTTCCATAGACGCAAGAAACACACTTAACGAGCTTCTGAAGCACCTTAATGAGGCTAACGAGACCGAGGCCACAAGCGCTAACCCTAAAGCCATCATGGCCGACATGCCTCGTCCTCGCCCACAACTGATGCTCGAGCCCCTGGAGAACTTAGCAGAAATACCACCTAAAGTCCCGAGTCGGGAAGCGTCACTTTACTCCCCGACGTCCTATTCTCCGCCCTCGTCCTTTTCGGCTTCTTCGTCCTATTCGCCGTCGTCCTCGTTGCCTCGGCACAGTCCCACCAAGCGCGTGGACGTCCCGTCCGTTCCCACGTCGCCCACTGGACAAATGGGTACCCTCGACCGGCAGCGTTTCCACCGTGCCGGCTCCGGACACCGTCATGCTGGATCGCCGGGCGCCATGGTGGCACGCCACTCCAGTTTCCGTGGTACCCTGGCTCCGCCCACACCGCCCTCCAGGATGGACTCGCAAGGCATTTCTAGGCAACACAGTTACAGCGGATACGGATCACTTCCTCGGACTTCTGTTAAACGAACGCCGTCGTTAAGGCCAGACGTCCCGCCCAAACCCGGAGGATTCGTACCGCAAACGAGGCCCGTAAACAAATACAGCTACTGAGCCGAGGACCAATCAGACGCTCCGGAGAACACAAGCTGATTGGCTCGGATGAGGACAGTAAAAGAAACGCGGCTACTAGACGGAATTAAACAGAGTGAAGGCAAGAGTACGAACAGTTACTCCATAATTTAGTAAAATGACAGGTTTTAATATCGAGGGCAGGGCTTAGGGGAGGAAAAAACGTGAGGAAAACAGGAAGTGCGACCAAAACGCATGAAGCTGCGAGACTCTGTGAGACGTGTAGCTCACAAAGCAGGAAATGCCGACAAATTGCAGACAATATGACGGAACACTGAAAGAAATGAGCAAAACCATTGACCTCCGAGGCGGCAGGGTCGTCTGAGGTCAAAGGTCATGTGGGATTAACCTGTAGCAGGAATACTTGAAATCCGTTTCTTGTTAACCAGCTTCGATTAAAGACAAAAACAAAAACTTGTGACTGAGGAAAAAGCTGTGCATTCGACCTGAGGAGTGGCGCGAGATGTGACCATCGTCATGGCGACGGAAAAAGTTACGATATTACGGAGTTACACAACGCTTTGAGGGTGCGCTTACAGCCGGTGTCTCTCTAGCTCCGAAAAGGTTACCGTTGTCTAACTAAACCGTTAACATTATTGTGAGTGTGTGTGCTCGGAACTTTTTATTTCATTTTTAAACTGGGAAACATTTCAATAATTTGCTGCTAATAGACAAACAATAGTATTTTGTATTTTGTGTGTGTGTGTGTGTGTGTGTATTTCAGCCACAGAACAGCATTGTGTTTGTTTTCGGTCTGAGAAACGCACCGTGGTCGAGTGGTTCGGTTGTCATGGTGCCGAGTCCGATGGTGTACTGACCCTCACCTGGAGCCGAGTCCAGGCGCGTCGCTCTGTAATTTTGCACTGGAGCTACGAGGCTAATGTAGCTAACGTAATGGAATCATTAAGCTAACACTTTAGCATTGTGCTAAATAACTGCATGTCTCCAACACACTCAAGTCCCAGCGTGAGCCGGTGTATTAGCTAGATCAGACACGCACCGAACAAATCAGACTGAATTAACAAAAAATCTGATCACTGTAAGAGCTAACGCCGCGTCCTCGCGCGCAGTCATGCTGGAAATGACGTTGAGTGTAAATATATAAATAAATAAATATAAATAGATAAATATGGACATTTCAGAGGCGGGTGTGTGTTCTGTGCCTTACTGAAAAACACTCGCTGTGGGTTCAAGTCGCTGCACAAGTGATCGCGAGCAAGAGAATGAGCGGAAAAGTAACGATGATATTAATACTAATAATAATAATAGTTTAGTCTCTGAACGACCGCTAGCCTGTTAGGCGGGTCCGACCCACAGCCAGATGATGTAAAAAATTGTATGAAAACCTGACCGAACAGATTGTTTTCTTCCGTCTCTGCTGTTCAACATTTACTACTAAGTTCTCGAACACGCTGCACAGCGCTCCGTCTCCAAACCTGCTCACACGTCAGGTCATTAGTTCATCTTTATGCAAAAATAATTAAATAAATACATAAAATGCATTATATCGGAGGAAACCAGACTGGAAACGATGCTAACTAGCTAGCGCTAATCTATGAGACTCTTAGCTTTAGCACGTCCACACGGCTAACGAGAGAACAGGACATAAAGCAATCAAAATTTCAAATTAAAATATAAATTAATTAAAAGTAAATGTTTAAAAAGAGTTTCGTTGATCAACTGATTTAATAAATAAAAAAAAGAAGAAAAAGAGAGAGACGTCCTCCATGTTGTCATTGTTCTGTGTGTGTGTGTTTGTGTGTGTGTCTTTTCACAAAGGCATTAGCGGAGGTTTGATCAAACGTTTGCAGGAAGTCACATGACCTCTGACCATACGCTCAACGTGCTGATGTTCACGAGCACGGCCGTCTAGATAAGCTCCGCCCACATGTCTGACAGAGCGTTGACATGGAGCTTATTAATGTAGCTGGGTTTCGGCTCTCACCTCCACCTGGTGATGTAGCTCAGTCTCTGTGTGTGTGTGTGCGTGCGTGTGTGTAAATCCAGTGTTCAGCCTGTAGGTGTGCCGTCGCCGCACCTGTACTGTGAATCTGTAAATAACTCGTCACTGCTCCTGATACTTTTGTTGATTTTTTTTAACAGCATGTAGAGTTGAAATAAAATCTGATTACACTGAGAGTCTGACTCGTGTCTTCCGTTTCACTGTACACCTGCATCTGTTTAAATAAGAGAGGTTTTGTCTTTGCATCAGTAAGACTTTGTTCTTTCAGTGATATCTTCATGGTTCATACATTAGAAACATTATTGTTTCAGAAACACGTCTGTCTGTCTGTCTGTCTGTCTCAGCGTCACACAAAACTGTCCGCCTAG
Source organism: Clarias gariepinus (assembly GCF_024256425.1). Lineage (NCBI taxonomy): Eukaryota > Metazoa > Chordata > Actinopteri > Siluriformes > Clariidae > Clarias > Clarias gariepinus. Next base: position 41,834 of record NC_071106.1, read on the forward strand.
ACGTTACTGAATCTCCTGCAGTCTTTAGATCTCTGCCTGAAGTTTAATCTGCACCATCAGTGAATCTAAATGTGGAGTAAAAGTGATGTTATGAACAGTTATGTGTGGGATTTAATAATCTACTGTAAAATAATCTACTAATGCGCTACTGTCTCAATGTAAACAAACACCTGCACCAATAGATATTAATTAGAAAAGATAAAGTGAATATTTTTACTGGGATTAGTTCATATTTTCACTTTGGCTGAAATAACAGCGCTGAAGTGGTATAAGTGAATTTTAACACGCTGGAGTGGTTTTAAGACAAAACTTCATCTTTATCCTTTGATCTACTTTTTCCATTTCTCATCTGTGATTCACTCTCCGATTACCGAACAGGGAGTGTATTTGTCTGAGCACCAAAGAAGGACAACTTAGTGTAAACAGAGACAGAGACAGAGAGTTCTGCTGTACAGAGAGACACACAGACATGTAACATAGTGTTAATTTTATCAACGAAAATAATGATATTTGAAAATGAAAAATATTGGTTTAATGACCTTTAATCCTCTGACTAAGACGACACGTTACGCTCATCAATAAACAGTGACAGTGATAAAATCAGCATGCAATGTCGTTGACTAAAATGACAATTTGGTTAAAACGGAATAAAACATCTGTCTTTATTTTCATCAACATTTAATTATCGTCACAATGCAAGCAACCATGGGGGCACAATCCACTGTCTTCTTGTGCCAGTCCCAAGTCTGGGTAAATGCAGAGGGTTGTGTCAGGAAGGGCATCCGACGTAAAACGTTTGCCAAATCAATGATGCGTATCACTAAGAGGACTCCCATACTGGACTGGTCACAGTGATGGTGTGATTTGGAATGTTGTTAGTGGTTATGCCCCACAGGTAGGATGTGGGTTAGAAGAGAAGGAGAAATTCTGGAGTGAGTTAGATGAAGTGATGCAGAGCATCCCCAGAGGTGAGAGAGTGGTGATTGGTGCAGACTTCAATGGACATCTGTTGAGAGGGGGATCTGTACAGGTTGGCAAGGCAGAGAGATAGAAATGGGAAGGATGTGCAGCAGGTTAGAGTGATTAAAGATAGAGATGGAAATGTACTAACAGATACCAGGAGGATGATGGAAAGATGGAAGAAGTACTTTAAAGAGTTGATGAATGAGGAAAACGAAAGAGAACAAAGAGTAGAAGATGTGACTGTTGTGGAACAGGAAGTAGCAAATATTAGTAGAAGTGAGGTGAGAAGGGCGTTGAAGAGGATGAAGAGTGGAAAGGCTGTTGGTCCTGATGACATACCTGTGGAGGTATGGAAGTGCTTAGGAGAGGTGGCAGTGGAGTTTCTGACTAGTTTGTTTAACAAGATTATGGAGCATGAGAGAATCCCAGAGCAATGGAGGAGAATTGTATTAATGCCGATCTTCAAGAACAACAGGAATGTGCAAAGCTGTGGCAATTACAGAGGTATAAAGTTGATAAGCCATACAATGAAGCTTTGGAAAAGAGTAGTGGAAGCTAGGTTAAGGGCAGAGGCGAGCATTTGTGGAGGTAGCAGAGCTGAAGATGTTGAGGTTCTCTTTGGGAGTGACAAGAATGAATAGGATCAAGAATGAGTTCATCAGAGGGACAACCCATGATAGATGTTTTGAAGATAAAGTCAGAGAGGCCAGATTGAGGTAGTTTGGACATATTCAGAGGAGAGATGGTGAATATATCGGTAGAAGGATGCTGAGGTTGGAACTGCCAGGCAGGAGGTCTAGAGGAAGACCAAAGAGGAGATTTATGGATGCAGTGAGAGAGTGCTTCTTGAAACTGTCATTAAAGACCAGGAGCGGGACGAGAAACAGTTCAGACCCGATTAGAGGGACGTTCTTCTCAGTCAGAGCTTCTGATGCTCACACGGCGCTTTCATTGGACCGCAGGGTCTCAGGAAGGAAAACCCAGACTGTTGTTGTTGTGTACTCTAAAGAAATCCACAGCACTCCTAGAAGAAGTCACCTGGGTGCAGGTCATTGTGAGGAGCACTGTTAAGATCTGAACCCACACTATGAACCTAACCTAGACAATCCTCCAGCATGGGTGTGTCAGATCTCCTGTGAGAGGTGACACCGAACCTCTCTGCACAAGAGGATGAACACAACCGAATCTCAAACACATCCGATGGGTTCTGAGCTGGATGTGAGGTCGTGCAGGCCAGCAGAGAGACTTCAATGGACATGTTGGGGAAGGGAACAGAGGTGATGAAAATGTGATGGGCAGGTTTGGTCTTCAGGACAGGAATGTAGAAGGACAGATGTTGGTGGACTTTGCAAAGAGGATGGAAATGGCAGTAGTAAATACTTTCTTCCAGAAGAGGCAGGAACATAGGGTGACATATAAGAGTGGAGGCAGAAGCACTCAGGTGGACTACATCTTGTGTCGACGTTACAATCTGAAAGAGATCAGTGACTGGTAGGGGAGAGTGTAGCCAGACAACACAGAATGGTGGTGTGTAAAATAACCCTGGTGGTGAGGAAGGTGAAGAGGACAAAGGCAGAGCAGAGGACAAAGTGGTGGAAGCTGAGAAAGGAAGAATGTTGTGAAGTCTTCAGGGAGGAGTTGAGACAGGCTATGGGTGGTCAGGAGGTGCTTTCAGTTGACTGGACAACTACAGCCAATGTGATCAGGGAGACAGGTAGGAGGGTACTTGGTGTATTATCAGGTAAGGGAAAAGTAGACAAGGAGACTTGTTGGTGGAACAAGGAAGTCCAGGAGTGTATACAGGGAAAGAGGCTAGCTAAGAAAAAGTGGGACACTGAGAGGACTGAAGAGAGTAGACAGAAGTACAGGGAGATGCAGTATAAGGTGAAGGTAGAGGTGGCAAAAGCCAAACAAAGAGCATATGAGGACTTGTATGCTAGGCTAGACAGTAAGGAGGGAGAGGGGGATCTGTACAGGTTGGCAAGGCAGAGAGATAGAGATGGGAAGGATGTGCAGCAGGTTAGAGTGATTAAAGATAGAGATGGAAATGTACTAACAGATGCCAGGAGGGTGATGGGAAGATGGAAGGAGTACTTTAAAGAGTTGATGAATGAGGAAAACGAAAGAGAACAAAGAGTAGAAGAGGTGACTGTTGTGGAACAGGAAGTAGCAAATATTAGTAGAAGTGAGGTGAGAAGGGCGTTGAAGAGGATGAAGAGTGGAAAGGCTGTTGGTCCTGATGACATACCTGTGGAGGTATGGAAGTGCTTAGGAGAGGTGGCAGTGGAGTTTCTGACTAGTTTGTTTAACAAGATTATGGAGCATGAGAGAATCCCAGAGCAATGGAGGAGAATTGTATTAATGCCGATCTTCAAGAACAACAGGAATGTGCAAAGCTGTGGCAATTACAGAGGTATAAAGTTGATAAGCCATACAATGAAGCTTTGGAAAAGAGTAGTGGAAGCTAGGTTAAGGGCAGAGGCGAGCATTTGTGGAGGTAGCAGAGCTGAAGATGTTGAGGTTCTCTTTGGGAGTGACAAGAATGAATAGGATCAAGAATGAGTTCATCAGAGGGACAACCCATGATAGATGTTTTGAAGATAAAGTCAGAGAGGCCAGATTGAGGTAGTTTGGACATATTCAGAGGAGAGATGGTGAATATATCGGTAGAAGGATGCTGAGGTTGGAACTGCCAGGCAGGAGGTCTAGAGGAAGACCAAAGAGGAGATTTATGGATGCAGTGAGAGAGTGCTTCTTGAAACTGTCATTAAAGACCAGGAGCGGGACGAGAAACAGTTCAGACCCGATTAGAGGGACGTTCTTCTCAGTCAGAGCTTCTGATGCTCACACGGCGCTTTCATTGGACCGCAGGGTCTCAGGAAGGAAAACCCAGACTGTTGTTGTTGTGTACTCTAAAGAAATCCACAGCACTCCTAGAAGAAGTCACCTGGGTGCAGGTCATTGTGAGGAGCACTGTTAAGATCTGAACCCACACTATGAACCTAACCTAGACAATCCTCCAGCATGGGTGTGTCAGATCTCCTGTGAGAGGTGACACCGAACCTCTCTGCACAAGAGGATGAACACAACCGAATCTCAAACACATCCGATGGGTTCTGAGCTGGATGTGAGGTCGTGCAGGCCAGCAGAGAGAAGGTTTCACCTTCAGGAGGAGTTTATGGATTTGAAAGAAGTTACGAGATGGATAAAGAGGTGGGTTTAGTTTCGGAGATGTTAGTCGGTGTCATTGTCTGTGAAAGTGAAGGACATGGTGTGACTACCTGTTCCTCATGTGTGTCTGAGCTGGGAATGAGGTTCCTCTACAGGGTTGCACTCAAACCCTCAGAGTCTGAAGTCATCTCAGATCCTCATCTTATAGTGATGATAAAATTGAAAGATACATGTGTGTGTGTGTGTGTGTGTGTAAAACAAAATCAGTAGTGTTTCACACAGCATGGAGAGAGAACATCCTGAACGGGAAGAAGCTCTTGGTGTTGCTACATCAGCACCAGATTCTCGTTTATACTGTAGAGAATTAAACAGGAATAAAAGAAACCGCAGGAACCTGCAGCATCGTCTGCAACTACAGAGTGAAAATATCCACCAAAATGTCTGCAGTGTCAAAGTATTAATGCTGCGCTGGATCACACTCTGTGTGTGTGTGTGTGTGTGTGTGTGTGTGTGTGTGTGTGTGTGTGTGTGTGTGTGTGTGTGTGTGTTGCAGTGTAACACTGTGCTGGAAAAAAATCAAGTTAGAGAGATGTTTACTGAGGAAAAAGCAGGATGCTGAGGTTTAGTCAAACACACACACACACACACACACACACACTCCTCCTGAGCAGCTGGCCTTGTGTTTATGTGGGCTGAGGGGCGACTAAACCCACTGAGCGTTATTTTTAGATTTCAGTGGGAAATTTTCCAGAGTCATTTGTCAGGCAACATCTGGAGCACTCGATCAGCCAAGACACACACACACACACACACACACACACACACTCGTTAGTTTCTGATAAGTTCAGCTGTGGGAGAGTGAGCTGCAGTCAGACTGAACACACACACACACACTCTCTCTCTCGGCTTCTAAACTTTGATTCATGGCGTGTCATGGCAGCTGCACAATCCAGCACTGGTAAATTGACTGACTACATGCTTCACACACACACACACACACACACACACACTACAACTTGATGAAAATAAAGCTGAAGGTAAATAACTCGAGTCGTGTGTGTGTGTGTGTGTGTGAACAAAGCGAGCGATGTTGTGCTGCAGTAACACACGTGAGAGTAAAATGTCAGTAACAGTCGATGCTCTGACCTTTCAGTCTCAGTGTTTATAGATCAGTGTGTCGCTGCTGCAGGAAACACTCCGCTGAAAGTCACTGAAAATTACCGTCTATTGATAACACACTCGTGTTCGCCGTCTCACACCACTCTGTCCCACACCACTCTGTCTCACACCACTCTGTCCCACAGCACTCTGTCTCACACCACTCTGTCCCACAGCACTCTGTCTCACACCACTCTGTCCCACAGCACTCTGTCTCACAACACTCTGTCTCACACCACTCTGTCCCACACCACTTTGTCTCACAGCACTCTGTCTCACAGCACTCTGTCCTACACCACTCTGTCTCACAGCACTCTGTCCTACACCACTCTGTCTCACAGCACTCTGTCCCACAGCACTCTGTCTTACAGCACTCTGTCCCACAACACTCTGTCTCACACCACTCTGTCCCACAGCACTCTGTCTCACACCACTTTGTCTCACACCACTCTGTCTCACACCACTTTGTCTCACAGCACTCTGTCCCACAGCACTTTGTCCCACAGCACTCTGTCTCACACCACTTTGTCTCACACCACTTTGTCCCACACCACTTTGTCTCACACCACTCTGTCTCACACCACTTTGTCCCACAGCACTTTGTCTCACACCACTTTGTCTCACACCACTCTGTCCTACACCACTCTGTCCCACAGCACTCTGTCTCACACCACTCTGTCCCACAGCACTCTGTCTCACACCACTCTGTCTCATAGCACTCTGTCCTACAGCACTCTGTCTCACAGCACTCTGTCTCACACCACTCTGTCCCACAGCACTCTGTCTCACACCACTTTGTCTCACACCACTCTGTCTCACACCACTTTGTCTCACAGCACTCTGTCCCACAGCACTTTGTCTCACACCACTCTGTCCCACACCACTCTGTCCCACACCACTTTGTCTCACAGCACTCTGTCCCACACCACTCTGTCCCACACCACTCTGTCTCACAGCACTCTGTCTCACACCACTCTGTCTCACAGCACTTTGTCTCACACCACTCTGTCCCACACCACTTTGTCTCACAGCACTCTGTCTCACAGCACTCACCCAGACCCGGTCAAATACTGCCACTGAGCACAATAATAATAATAATAATATCCCAGAGTATGTTTGGTGTTACACTCCTGCACTCACTGAACTGGCATTAACCTCACTCTAGTGTGTGTGTGTGTGTGTGTGTGTGTGTGTGTGTTGATTAAAACCATTCAGGTACAGTGAAACCCTGGATTACGAGCATAATTCGTTCCAGAAGGGGGCTCGTATTTTAAAACACTTATTCTCACAAATTGAATTTTCCCATAAGAAATAATGAAAACTCAAATTATTCGTTCAACAGCCCAAAAAATAAATAAATAAAAATAATTAATACAAAATATTAAGTAAAAATAAAACAAATTAACCTGCACTAAAAAAAGTACAAATAAGTCCCGACAGATAAGTCTTTCTATTTGTGCGCGCAGGTGCTGTGTATGTGTGTGTGTGTGTGTGTGTGTGTGTGTGTAGCAAAAGTAAGGAGCCCCTCCCCCTTCTCGTCCTACACAGTTACCCTTCCTCCACTCTTTTCACACACACACACGTGAACACAACACTGTTTTATCGGAAAAATAAACAAAAAAACTCTCTAATGACACTAGATTGAGCGACACACTAACGGAATTACTGCTGTAAAGTAAAAATAAAACTAATTAACCTGCACTTTACCTTTGAAAAGAATCACGACAGAGCAGTGTTTTAGTGTAGAGCAGAGAGAGAGTGTATGTGTGTGTGTGTGTGTGTGTGTGTGTGGCATGGTGTTAGGAGCATCTTATCCGTATCTGATGCAGAAAAGCTAGTTCATGCATTCATGACCTCCAGACTGGACTATTGTAATGCATTACTAGGTGGTTGTCCTGCATCCTCAATAAACAAGCTACAGTTAGTCCAAAATGCAGCCGCCAGGGTTCTCACTAGATCCAGAAAATATGATCATATAACCCCAATATTATCATCCCTGCACTGGCTACCTGTTCAGTTTAGAATTAATTACAAAATAGTACTACTTACATACAAGGCTTTAAATGGTTTAGCTCCCACATATTTAGCCAGTCTCCTGACCCGTTACAATCCACCATGTTACAAAAGGGGTAGAGCATTTTCATATTTAGCTCCTAAGCTTTAAGCCTTCCAGACAGTGTTTGGGGCTCAGACACAGTCTACCAGTTTAAACGCTGAAACCCTTGGCTTGCTCACCAGGGACAATCTCATTATTATCTAAACACATTTTTCATCACTCATACACACTTCCCTAAATTATCTTTTCACTTTCTGAAGCTGCCTTAAGGCAATGACCATTGTTAAAAGGGCTATATAAATAAAATTGAATTAAATTGAATTTATTAAAATAGAGCAATAACCATTTGGGAATAACAGCCATTTTTAAGCAAAGTCCCTTTATTTCACTTTTTCTCTTTTACTTTAAACAGTGCATAGCTTTGCTTAATGAACAAATTCCTGCAATGAAGAAAATGATATCCTGATATTATAACAAATTAAAAAAGTCTAATAAAGTAAAATTTAAAAAGTCGAATATTTTTGACAGTAATTTTATTCCATACCAGCCTCGGTTAACTGGTAGAGGAGGAGGCGTCGCATTTATTCACAACGATAATCTGACTATTGTACAAAAACACGGACACAAATTTAATTCATTTGAAGTTCTCTATAGTAACATAAGTGTATTTAACTATATTAAGTCAGCTCAGACGATTCCGCTATTCATCATTTACAGACCTCCAGGGCCGTACTCTGAGTTTCTCTGTAAATTTGCAGATTTCCTCTCAAACCTAGTCGTTTCTGTAGACAAAGTGTTAATTGCTGGAGATTTTAATATTCATTTTGAGAATCCAGAAGACCCTCTGAGAACATCATTTATGTCTATACTGGACTCTGTAGGAGTAAATCAGTGTGTAGTAGGACCCACTCATAAAGCAGGTCACACTTTAGATTTAATAACATTATTTGGATTAAGTATAAGAAATTTATTCACAATACCACTATCTGAAGTTATCTCAGATCACTATCTTGTCTCAATTAAAGTGTGTCACAGTAATAATGTACACACAGCGCCGCGCTACCGAATGAAACGTACATTCACATCAACTACCAAACAGAGTTTTATCAGTAATCTCCCAGAGTTCCCAACTTCGATTAGATCACCGTCTGACCCCACAGAACTCGATCAGGCGACTGAATATTTAGAGTCAACATTTCGCTATACCCTAGATAATGTAGCTCCAGTTAAAAGAAAAATTATTAGAGATAAGAAACTTGCTCCCTGGTATAACGATCATACACGCACTTAGTGTAGCTAGATCAACATATCTCTCCACTCTTCTATAGAAAATTAACAAAAATAATCCTAAATGTTTATTTAATGCTGTAGCCAAATTAACCAGAAATAAGACCACTGCAGAAATCTCCACAACAACATCGTGTAATAGTGAGGACTTTATAAACTTTTTCAATAACAAAATCATAAATATTAGGCAAAAAATTCAGGCTTTGAAACCAGACAATTTGAGTGATACAAATGAATGAATGAATGAATCAAACCAATAATCAAGAAACCTGACCTCGAACCCTGTCAGCTGTCCAGTTACAGGCCAATATCAAACCTCCCCTTTATCTCTAAGATTCTCGAAAAGATAGTAGCGGAGCAGCTATGCTCATATCTACATAGAAATGGCATACATGAACTGTATCAGTCAGGATTTAGGCCTCATCACAGTACAGAGACAGCACTCGTTAAAGTAGTAAATGACATTCTATTGGCCTCTGATCAGGGTTGTGTAACTATGCTTGTGTTACTCGACCTCAGTGCAGCTTTTGACACCGTTGATCACGCTATTCTTCTTCACAGATTAGAAAATGTAGTAGGAATTAAGGGTACAGCCCTCTCCTGGCTCAGATCCTATTTGACCGATCGTTATCAATATGTAGACTTAAATGGTGATTATTCTGCATGTTCTCTAGTGGAGTTTGGTGTTCCACAGGGTTTAGTTTTAGGCCCACTGCTTTTTTCCCTTTACATGCTTCCTCTGGGCAACATAATCCGTAAACATGGTATTAGTTTTCACTGTTATGCTGACGACACACAGTTATACATCTCAGCAAAACCTGATGAGATAAACCAGGTTACTAAAGTTGAGCAATGTGTGCAGGACATAAGAGATTGAATGTTAATTAATTTTCTTCTGCTTTATCCAGATAAGACAGAAGTTCTAGTCATAGGACCGCATACAGCTAGAAGTAAGATTCTAGATCACTCTGTAACTTTAGATGGCCTTTCTGTTCCATCAAGTGCAAAAGTAAAAGACCTTGGTGTGATTATGGAGTCCAGCCTTCCATTTGAAGCTCATGTAGATAATATTACCAGGATAGCATTCTTTCACCTCAGAAATATTGCCAGGATAAGAAATTTATTGTCGCTAAACGATGCAGAAAAACTAGTTCATGCTTTTATCACTTCAAGGTTGGACTATTGTAATGCCTTACTGTCTGGTTGTTCAGCTAGATGCATAAACAAGCTTCAGCTAGTCCAGAATGCAGCAGCGAGAGTCCTCACTAGAACCAGAAGATATGAGCACATCACCCCTATCTTATCTTCACTGCATTGGCTCCCTGTGAAATTTTGCATTGATTTTAAAATACTACTTTTGACATATAAAGCATTAAATGGTCTCACGCCGCAGTATCTGAGTGAACTGCTAGTGTCTTACGATCCGCCACGCCTACTTCGATCAAAGGATGCAGGCTGCTTATCAGTACCGCGTATTATTAAAACTACAGCAGGGGGCAGAGCTTTTTCTTACAAAGCCCAAAGTTATGGAATAGTCTTCCAAATAGTGTTCGGGACTCAGACACAGTCTCAGTGTTTAAGTCCAGGCTAAAAACCTATTTATTTAGCCGAGCATTTTTATAAATAGATTAGCCTTAGGTAAAGGAGCAGATCTGGGGGACTCATGGACGTAGAGTATTATGGTGAACTGGTATGTTTAGATGCTGTCCTCCTCACTCTCATTGATCACTCAGGTTTGCTGACGGTGAGGTGATTGGTTGCTTTACATCTCAGTTCCCCCTCATGTCTGTGTTTCCTTCTGGCTCCTCCCTTTTAGTTATGATGTCATAGTTAGTCCTGCCGGAGTCTCTGCTTGCACTCTACAGTTAATATACATTCACATTATACATTGTGTGACTGTGACCAGACCTAACTGTTATCTCTCCATCTCTTCTGCTCTCTCACTCCCTCTCTCATTTTTCTATTAACTCTCTCATGTATATCTATACATGTGTTTCCTGAGCTGCCAGGGATCCAGACAGTTGTTCTCTGA
>NC_071106.1:57500-92500 GCF_024256425.1 Clarias gariepinus
ATCTGTTAATCTCAGTTGCAGTAATAAAGTCATGAAGGTTTGTGTGTGTTGAAGCTGTACATCAGTCTGATCAGAGACGAGGCAGATTAGACCGTCTGATCATCTGATCACATGATAAACATCAACACGTTACAGGAGTACATAATGAAGAAAAACAAATGTGTGTGTGTGTGTGTGTGTGTATGATCTGTGCTGTAACCGGAGACGATGTCCTCGAGCACAGAGCCGGGAATGTAAAGCATGTGGAACTGTGTTTTGGGGTGCTATAATTTTAGAAAATGTAACAATTAAACTACAGTGTATATTACAAACCACACAAAAACCTTATGTAGATATTATTATTATTATTTTAATAATTACATTTTTAGTTTTATAAAGGGTGCCAATATTTCTGAAACTACAGAAGGACTTTGTTAAAGTCTTTGTGATGCTTGTTAGAGACTGTAAGAGGTTCTGGCAGCCATGGTGTGTGTGTGTGTGTGTGTCCACACAAAGCCTTTCATTCTGCCATTACAATACACACTATTCTCTCACTACACAAATGCCACTATTGTGCACCAGAACAATATACACATTCACTTCTTTTACACACACACACACACACACACAAAAGACCAAAGAGAATACCCACCAAAACTACAATGTGTGTGTATTTGCTTGCTTGTGTGTGTGTGTGTTGTTCAGTATTGAACTTGTTCCCAGTCAAACTAGTTAGTGCACTTTAGTCGAGCAGAACTCTAAGCAGAGACAGCACTCGTTAAAGTAGTAAATGACATTCTATTGGCCTCTGATCAGGGTTGTGTAACTATGCTTGTATTACTTGACCTCAGTGCAGCTTTTGACACTGTTGATCACGCTATTCTTCTTCACAGATTAGAAAATGTAGTAGGAATTAAGGGTACAGTCCTCTCCTGGCTCAGATCCTATTTGACCGATCGTTGTCAGTATGTTGACTTAAATGGTGATTATTCTGCATGTTCTCTAGTGGAGTTTGGTGTTCCACAGGGTTCAGTTTTAGGCCCACTGCTTTTTTCCCTTTACATGCTCCCTCTGTGCAACATAATACGTAAGCATGGTATTAGTTTTCACTGTTATGATGATTTCACAGTTATATGTCTCAGCAAAACCAGATGAAAAAAAACAGATTACTAAAGTTGAGCAATGTATAAAGAATATAAGTGACTCGATGTTAATTAACTTCCTTCTGCTTAATCCAAATGAGACAAAAATTCTAGTCATAGGACCGCATACAGCTCAAAGCAAGATCACAATAAAAATCAGCAGGAAGAAACAAACACACAAACACACACACACACACACACACGCATACAGAATGATCAGAGGGCTGCTTTAATGACTGTGAGGTCTTCACTAATTTTAAACACTGCAGAGATGGACAGCGGCCAAGATAAACACACTCTGTGTGTGTGTGTGTGTGTGTGTGTGTGTGTGTGTGTGTGTGTTAGTGGGAAGCTGTTTCCCTTTTGTGTGTATTCAAGGCTCAATAGTGGGTCCATCAGCATATGAAACAAGGGGCAGGACAGGGTTAACAACACACACACACACACACACACACACACACAGTAAGGGAGCACTAAAGGCAAAAGTCTCCAGTGTGAGCGCTGTGTAACAGTCAGAGGTAAAGCTGAACATCTTCAGGACAGAGGAGTTTACACTCTTAGTCACATGACACACCACCATCCTTATCCCTTATTAACCTGTTATACTGATGGTCCACAATATTACTTGTAACCATAAAGAAATGAAACGTATGATGTGAATGTGTGTGTGAATGTTTCCTGCAGAACCATGTGTGAGGACGAGCTGAGTGTGTATCCGTGCTGTGTGTTAGTTAAAGTCGTGTGTTTAAAGGATTAAAGGCTCGTATTGATCTTTAAATTAAATTTAAACATAAATCTGCTGCAGGAAGATTCGAGCTCCGAGCTAATGTCCATCTGAGAGCCGCAGCTTTACAGGAAGTCCGATCAATCACGCGCTACGCTAATCCTGCATTCACCTTCCATTAACCTGATAGAAAGCGAGGGAGAGAGATGGAGAGAGAGAGAGAGAGAGAGAGAGAGAGAGAGAGAGAGACAGAGAGGGAGACAAAAACCAGAAAGACAGAGTCAAAGAGAGGACAGACAATACCATGCTGTACTGCTCTCAGAACACACCAAACCCAAATAGCCCGGAGCGTGAGTCTGTGTGTGTGTGTGTGTGTGTGTGTGTGTGTGTGTGTCCTGCGATAGATTGGCATCCTGTACAGGATGTACCCTAAGTCCCTTGTGATAGGCTCCGCCCCTCCGCAGTGTAGATGATGAGTAAGTGATGAGTTCTTCTTCAAATACAGGAACATTGTTCTTCACTCTGTGTCTCTTAATGATTCATTTTGTATTTGTGTCTGTGTGTGTGTGTGTGTGTGTGTTTAATTACAGGCCATTTTTACATTTTATTCTGGGATCTTCAGGGTGTGTGTGTGTGTGTGTGTGCTCCCTATACAGAGGTGTGAGAGGATAACGACCCCCTGCAAAGAGTTAATTACAGCCCTGTCTGTCTACAGCAGGGTCAGGTGGAGAGCTCATCACACACACACACACACACACACACACATAGGAATGCAGTGTTGGAGAGCGTGAGAGCAGCACTACAATTCCCGGGACAGGGGAAGGGGGGTATTAGGGGGGGTTTAGCCTACGAGGCTTCAAATTCAAATTTACATTTTATTTGTCACACACACACGGTCATACACAGTACGATATGCAATGTGCTGAGCTGTATTCGATGCTGAGCTGTATTCGATGAAGAGCATTTTAACATAATTTCCTCTCCGAATGTCCAGGTGAGTGAGAGATGTATGAAGGAGATGTGAGATTGCATCGTCTGTGGAGCGGTTTGGACGGTATGCAAACTGTAGTGGGTCCAGTGTGTCTGGTAGTGAAGAGATGATGTTGTCTCTGACCAGGCGTTCAAAGCACGTCATCACTACTGAGGTGAGGGCTACAGGGCGATAGTCATTGAGGGAAGCAGGAGGAGGTTTCTTCAGGACAGGAACAATAATGGACTCTTTGAAGCATGTGGGGATCACCGACTGAGATAAAGAGGTGTTGAATATCTCAGTGAACGAATTTCAAATTTCAAATTCAAATTTTATTTGTCACATACACAGTCATACACAGTACAAAATGTAGTGAAATGCTTACACGACCGCCAGTGACCTTAAAGAGAGTTAAAGCTTATGATAAGTAATAAATATGAATAAAAGAAATACGATAGAAAAATTTAATAAAAAAAATTAAATTAAATTAAACTAGGAAAAATAGAACTAAAAATAGAAATATGCTGTACGAAAATAGAAATATACTGTACAAGAAGATTTAAGAAATTGTGAAATTTTGACACAGGTGCTAGCTGGTCTGCGCAGGCTCTGAGGATACGACCTGAGATGCCGTCTGGTCCTGCTGCTTTCCTGGTGTTCACTCTCTTGAAGGCTCTCCTCACGTCATGCTCGGAAATGATGAACGTGCTTCCGATGCTGGCAGTGTCTTTCTGTCTGCAGCCGTTAGCGCCGCTAGCATTAGCATCGCTAGCGTCTTTAGCTGCAGCCTCAAAGCGAGCATAGAATGTGTTCAGCTTGTCTGCCAGAGTCACGTCCGCGTTCGTCATACCGGTTGTTGGTGTTTTATAGTCCGTTATTGTCCTCAGTCCCTGCCACAGGCTCCTAGAGTCACTCTGTTGGAGTTGTGACTCTTGTTTCCCCCGTAGCGCTGCTTCACCTCTTTTACCGTCTTCCACACGTTTTATGACGCAGCCTTATAATGTCCCCCGACGCGAGTCCCGTATTGTAGAGATCGGTGCGAGATATCAGAGCATCGCGGATTGTTTTATCCACCCACGGCTTCTGGTTGGGAAAGGTTCTGATAAGTCTTTTTTTTCCAAGGTATAATCTGATAGTTTTCTGATGAATCCCACAACCGCTTCTGTAAACACACTGACGTAATCAGAGCTGTTACGGAACATGTCCCAGTCTGCGTCATCAAATGCGTCCTGTAACGCGGCCAGCGATTGGTCCGTCCAGTGCGCAACCTCCCTCTGAACCGGAACTTCCTGTTTTAGCCTTTGTTTGTATTTTGTCATGAGGAAGATGGCGGCGTGGTCGGATTTACCAAACGGAGGGCGAGATTGTGCCTTGTAGCCGTCCTTGACTGTAGTGTAACAGTGGTCCAGTGTCTTTTCGCCTATGGTGGGGCAGGTGATGTGCTGATAAAAGTTCGGTCCCGGTGCTGTGTCTGGTGCTGTGTGAGTGCCTTATGCAGCTCGCATAAGGCAGTGCCCGAGTCTGCTTGTGGTGACACATGATGGACAGTAGTTCCAGATTTGGTGTGCAGGAGCGTGTGAGAGGAACAACGCTCGCGCTGTTGCACCAGCTGCTGTTCACCATTAAACACACGCCGCCTCACCTTGACTTCCCCGAGTCCCGTGTCCTGTCCATGCGATGAACCGAGAAGAACTCGGCCGGCTGGATGGCGTGGTCCGGTACCACTGGGTTCAGCCTTGTCTCGGTGAAGCAGGAGAGATTGCAGTCCCGAATGGAACTTTATCCTGGCCCTGAGGTCATCAGGGACGTTGGCGAGCAGGATGCTAGGCAGAGGTGTGCAGTGTGCAGTGAGAGTGTGTGTGTCACTAACAGCCTTTCATCCTAATGCTCTAAATTCAGAGTGAGGTCGGCTGCTGTCACGACTGCTCCGACCACCTTTTCTTTGTTTTTGTTTTTTTAAGTTAGTTTTCAGTGTTTTAAAATCGGCAAAATTACCACCATGGGGTACATTAGTTATGATAGAGACACTCTTGTTTCTATTGGTATACAATGTTCTCACAATTCAACGTTTCTAACTCCGGATCTGAGCTGGCCGAGTGAGATCCTGAGGGAGAACAATGGACGCGACACAAAGCGTCGGCCCCGAGGGAAACGAGCCGGCGTCAGGAACAGGCTGAGAGCCCGTGCACACCGCACACCTCTGCCTAACATCCTGCTCGCCAACGTCCAGTCACTGGAAAACAAGCTCGATGACCTCAGGGCCAGGATAAAGTTCCAGAGAGACATTCGGGACTGCAATCTCCTCTGCTTCACCGAGACATGGCTGAACCCAGCGGTGCCGGACCATGCCATCCAGCTGACCGAGTTCTTCTCGGTTCATTGCATGGACAGGACGCGAGACTCGGGGAAGTCAAGGGGAGGCGGCGTGTGTTTAATGGTGAACAGCAGCTGGTGCAACAGCGCGAGCGTTGTTCCTCTCACACGCTCCTGCACACCAAACCTGGAACTACTGTCCATCATGTGTCGTCCTTTTTACCTTCCTCGGGAGTTCACATCGGTCATAATCAGTGCCGTTTATATTCCACCACAAGCGGACATGGACACTGCCTTATGCGAGCTGCATGAGGCACTCACACAACAACAAACACAACACCGGGATGCTGCGCTTATTGTGGCGGGGGACTTACATATCTATTCAATTCAATTTTATTTGTATAGCGCTTTTAGCAATTTTCATTGCCGCAAAGCAGCTTTACATAGTCAAAAGAATTATTTAGGTTTGTATGAAATGTGAATTTGTATGAATCAAAATGGTCAGTTTGTCCCTGGTGAGCAAGCCGAGGGCGACAGTGGCAAGGAAAAACTCCCTGAGATGGTAAGAGGAAGAAACCTTGAGAGGAACCAGACTCAACAGGGAACCCATCCTCATTTGGGTGAAACAGAAAGCAGTAAATGATCTGCATTTATACAGTGTGTAGGGTGGGAGGCAGTTCAGCTATAATAGCTGATGTTAATTGATGTTAATATGGAGTCCAGGTAGTTATTGAAGACCCAGGTAGACTTGTAAGAAGTTCCAGTTATGAACTATCGAACTGTCAAGTCCCCAGAGAAACAGTTGCCAACACCAGTCAAGGCCAGAACCATTTTCTAGGTAGAGAGAATCATTCCCAGACACCAGACGCATCCCAGAGAGACACACGGGGCATCCATGTGACGAGATCTTCAGCCAGAAGCGGGGCACCAGGATGGGTCAGACAGGTCCGGAGGGCAGAGGGAGTCTGGATCACTGGCAGCTCAGGAACGACATGTGTAGCTCGACAGAGAGAGAGAGAAAGAGTGAAAGGGGGGGACAGGAGGAGAGAGGAAAAAGAAAGAGGGGGGGAAAGAGAAGAAGAGGAGAGATGGCAGTTAGGTATGGTCACAGTCACACAATGTATAATGTGAATGTATATTAACTGTAGCGTGCAAGCAGAGACTCCGGCAGGACTAACTATGACAGCATAACTAAAAGGGAGAGCCAGAAGGAAACACAAACATGAGGGCTTCCTGACATGTAAAGCAAACAATCACCTCACCGTCAGCAAACCTGAGTGATTAATGAGAGTGAGGAAGACAGCATCCAAACATACCAGTTCACCATAATACTCTACGTCCATGAGTCCCCCAGATCTGCTCCTTTACCTATGGCAAATCTATTTATAAAAATGCTCGGCTAAATAAATAGGTTTTTAGCCTGGCCTTAAACACTGAGACTGTGTCTGAGTCCCGAACACTATTTGGAAGACTATTCCATAACTTTGGGGCTTTGTAAGAAAAAGCTCTGCCCCCAGCTGTATTTTTCATAATACGCGGTACTGACAAGCAGCCTGCATCCTTTGATCGAAGTAGGCGTGGCGGATCGTAAGACACTAGCAGTTCGCTCAGGTACTGCGGCGCGAGACCATTTAATGCTTTATATGTCAAGAGTAGTATTTTAAAATCAATGCGAAATTTCACAGGGAGCCAATGGAGTGAAGATAAGATAGGGGTGATGTGCTCATATCTTCTGGTTCTGGTGAGGACTCTCGCTGCTGCATTCTGGACTAGCTGAAGCTTATTTATGCATCTAGCTGAACAACCAGACAGTAAGGCATTACAATAGTCCAACCTAGAGGTGATAAAAGCATGAACTAGTTTTTCTGCGTCGTTTAGCGACAATAAATTTCTTATTCTGGCAATATTTCTGAGGTGAAAGAATGCTATCCTGGTAATATTATCTACATGTGCTTCAAATGAAAGGCTGGAATCAATAATCACACCAAGGTCTTTCACTGTTGCATTTGATGGAACAGAAAGGCCATCTAAAGTTACGGTATGATCTAAAATTTTACTCCTAGCTGTATGCGGTCCTATGACTAGAACTTCTGTCTTATCCGGATTTAGCAGAAGGAAGTTAGTTAGCATCCAATTTCTTATGTCCTGCACACATTGCTCAATTTTAGTAAGCTGTTTTTTCTCATCAGGTTTTGCTGAGACATATAACTGTGTATCATCAGCATAACAATGAAAACTAATACCATGCTTACGGATTATGTTGCCCAGAGGAAGCATGTAAAGGGAAAAAAGCAGTGGACCTAAAACTGAACCCTGCGGAACGCCAAACTCCACTAGAGAACATGCAGAATAATCACCATTTAAGTCTACATACTGATAACGATGGGTCAGATAGGATCTGAGCCAGGAGAGGGCTGTACCCTTAATTCCCACTACATTTTCTAATCTGTGAAGAAGAATAGCGTGATCAACAGTGTCAAAAGCTGCACTGAGGTCAAGTAGTACAAGCATAGTTACACAACCCTGATCAGAGGCCCAAAGAATGTCATTTACTACTTTAACGAGCGCTGTCTCTGTACTGTGATGAGGCCTAAATCCTGACTGATACAGTTCATGTATGCCATTCCTATGTATATATGAGCATAGCTGCTCCGCTACTATCTTTTCCAGGATCTTAGAGATAAAGCGGAGGTTTGATATTGGTCTGTAACTGGACAGCTGACAGGGGTCGAGGTCAGGTTTCTTAATTATTGGTTTGATAACTGCTAATTTAAAAGATTTTGGAACATACCCAATGCTGAGTGAAGAATTAATTATTCTCAACAGGGGTTCTGTTATTGCTGGTACTATCTGTTTAAGAAAATGTGTCGGTACAGGATCTAATATACAGGTTGATGAATTTGAAGAAGAGATGAGTGAAATTAGTTCATTCTCTTCAAGGGGAGTAAAGTATTCTAGGTTCTGGTCTGACATGGCTAGATTAACATCTGCATCAATTACATTGTTCGGTTTCAAAACCTCAATTTTATGCCTAATATTTACAATTTTATTATTAAAAAAGTATCTGAAGCCATTGCACATGTCACTTTATACAATACATGTTTACCTGCCATTGCACATGACACTTTGCCACTCTGACACTTTAAGACATTTCAATGCCACTTTAAAACACTTTAAAAAAATGTATATATATATTTCCCCCCCATATTCCTATATTCTATTATTTTTACATGCCCTTATTTGTACAGTTGTTAATTTTACTAATTACATTTATTTTCCTTTGTATTTTATGTTATTTCTTTTATTAATATTTATTCCTTATATATAGTTTTTTTATTTTCTTTTTTGAGGTCACCGGCGGTCGTATAAGCATTTCACTGCATATCGTACTGTGTATGACTGTGTATGTGACAAATAAATTTTAAATTGAATTTGACTTTAACAGTGCCAACCTCAAATGCGCAGCGACGAACTTTTATCAGCATATTACCTGCCCCACCAGAGGCGAAAGGACACTGGATCATTGTTACACAACGGTCAAGGACGGCTACAAGGCACAATCTTGATGACGCAGACTGGGACACACACTCTCTCACACACACACACACACTCTCACACACACACACACTCTCACACACACACACACTCTCTCACACACTCTCTCACACACTCTCACACACACTCTCTCTTACACACTCTCTCTCACACACTCTCTCTCACACACACACATTCTCACACACACTCTCACGCACACACACACTCTCACACACACACACACTCTCACACACACACACACTCTCTCACACACACTCTCACACACTCTCACACACACTCTCTCTTACACACTCTTTCTCACACACTCTCTCTCACACATACACATTCTCACACACACTCTCACGCACACACACACTCATACTCACACACATACACTCACACACACACATTCTCACACACACTCTCACGCACACACACTTATACTCACACACATACACTCACACACACACACTCTCACACACACACTCTCACACACACACTCTCACACACACACTCTCTCACACACACTCTCACACACACACACACACACATTCACACACACACACATTCTCACACACACACATTCTCACACACACTCTCACGCACACACACTTATACTCACACACATACACTCACACACATACTCTCTCACACATACTCTCTCACACACACTCTCTCACACACTCTCTCACACACACACACACACACACACACACACATTCTCACACATACACATTCTCACACACACCATCTCACACACACACATACTCACACACATACACTCACACACACATTCTCACACACACACATTCTCACACACACTCTCACGCACACACACTTATACTCACACACATACACTCACACACACATTCTCACACGCACACATTCTCACACGCACACATACACTCACACACACTTACACTCACACACACACTTACATACATATACAAATGCACACACATACACAAATGCACACACACTCTCACACGCACACACTCACACTCGCACATACACACGCACACACCCTCACACACTCGCACACACACACTCACACCCACACAGACATACACTCACTCACACTCACATACTCTCAAACTCTCTCTCTCACACACACACACACACACACTTACACACACACTCACACTCACACATACACTCACACACACACACACTTACACACACACACACACACACACACAGTCTATTCTGTATCCTGCTCACGTCTCTCTGTTCCTCATCACATTAATGCAGCTCAGGATCGCGGGAGTGGGAGCGTCGCGCGGCGAGTAAAACACCACGTGATGTCATCAGCTCATTTGCATATTGCACGACTCATCACTATCATTGGGCTAATGGAGCGTGCACTTACAAACACAGGGTTTTGCTGAGACGGAGCGGAAGAGACTGGGATTATAGAGATGCCTGAGGAGCCCGAACACGTCCCTTTACATGGAGCCGAAGCAGACGAGCGTCTACATCACACACAACACTCGTGTTCGCAAAGCACGTGTGTCTCCACCAGAGACGGGGGAAACATCAATCCAGTCCTGAATCACCATTACTCTGTGTGTTGGTTCCTGCATCTCCACACTGACTCCACAATCCATCATTTAAAAATGTTTTCACGTGTGTAACAGAGACGAAGCGGTCGATCAGTCAGTGATCAGAACCGTCTGGTGTTCGGTGTGAGTGGGCGTGGCCGGTGATCAGCTGATCAGCCTCAGATATAAACCATCCTGTACCGAGCCGGGAGCTTCAGAGTGATGCAACACACACACATTGTTATGGCGTTACATCATCAAACATCACTCGCATCAAAGCCTCTGATCTGCCTTTTACTCCAAACTCACTCATTTTACACACACACACACACACACACACACACCAGTCTCACACACACTCATTACACACTTACACACACTACTCTCTGAACACCGGCAGCACTAATTATTCTTGAAAATTGTGTGCATTAGAAGCCCATCAGTACCAGTGTATCCTTGTGTTTAATTTAATTAGAAGTTAAATGTTAAACTCTTGTATTTCGTTTCTAAAGTTAGTTTGTAGTGTTTAAATAAAAATTTTATTTGTCACATACACAGTCATACACAGTACGATATGCAGTGAAATGCTTAGACGACAGCCAGTGACCTTAAAATAAAAGACTCGGAAATAAATAGGAAATAAATATGAAAAATCAAATAGAAGGTAAATTTAACTAAGAAAGAATAAAATAAAAAATAAAATAAAATAACTGTATAACAAAAATCCACAATATAGAAAATACATGAAGAAATATAGAACAAAAAGAAAACAGCAGTTCAAAGTAGATATAGATTTTATGGCATTTTTGTCTGGAATAAAATTATATAAAATGGTAATGTCCAGGGTTGTGCAATCCACATATTTTTAAAGTGTCTTGTGCAGTGCAAATACGCTTAAAATGATTTATTTAAAGTGACTTGTGATAGAGTGATTCAACTAATGACCACGAAGTGTTGTTGTGCAGTGGCCACTAGTGTAAACGAATGTCCAGAGTGTGTGTAAAAAACCATATGTGTGGGTCAGTACTGTGTGGTGGTGTGATTGAGAGACCTTATCGCCTGCGGGAAGAAGCTCCTCCTCAGTCTCTCTTCATGATCATCCTGGCCTTGGTCCAGCACCGCTTGCTGTAGATCGAGTGCAGGTCAGGGAGCTCGGTGCGGATGATGCACTCAGCTGATCTCACCACCTTCTGTAGAGTTCATCTGTCCTGCATGGTGCTGTTCCCGGACCAGGTTGAGATGTTTTCCGTCAGGATGCTCTCTATGGTGCAGGAGTAAAAGTTCCTGAGCACCCTGGAGGGCAGTCTGAAGTCTCTCAAGCGTCTGAGGTGGAAGAGACGCTATCGAGCCTTTTTCACCAGGGTGTTGACGTGACAGGTCCTGCGTGATGTGAACACCGAGGTATTTGAAGCTGTCCACTCTCTCCACTGGGCTCTCATTGATGACGGGGGTCTGGTAGTTCCTTTCTTGCTTAGTGCTGAAGTCCACTATCAACTCCTTTGTCTTACTGACGTTTAGAACGAGATTGTTCCTCTGCCACCAGTTCTCCAGATTCCTAATTTCCTTTAGGTGGGCCGTCTTGTTGTTATCAGAGATCAGGCCCACCATGACGGTGTCGTCAGCAAACTTTATGATGGTGGTGGAGCTGGTAGTGGCCGCACAGTCATACGTGTACAAAGAGTACAGCAGGGGGCTCAGAACACAACCCTGGGGGTCTCCAGTGCTGAGAGTGATGGAGGCTGAGACATGTCCACCCATCCTTACTGCCTGTGGTCTGCCAGTTAGAAAATTACAGATCCACTGGCACAGAGATGAGCTGAGTCCCAGGTGCTCCAGCTTGATGGTGAGTGTGGAGGGAATTATGGTATTAAATGCTGAACTGTAGTTGATAAAGAGCATTTTAACATAATTCCCCCTTCTAGTGTCCAAGTGAGTAAGTGATGACCTTGAAGTGGAGGAGATGAGAGATGGCATCATGAGTAGAACGATTTGGATGGTATCTGAACTGTAGTGGGTCAATTGTGTCTGGTAGAGAAGAAATTATAAAGTCCTTGACCAGCTGCTAAAAGCACTTCATCACTACTGAGGCCAGGGGTAGCTCAGTGGTTAAGGCATTGGACTACGGTTCGGAAGATCCCAGGTTCAAACCCCACAACCACCAAGTTGCCACTGTTGGGCCCTTGAGCAAGGCCCTTAACCCTCAACTGCTCAGATGCGTAATGAGATAAAAATGTAAGTCGCTCTGGATAAGAGAGTCTGCCAAATGCCTAAATGTAAATGTACTGAGGTGAGGGCTACAGAGCGATAGTCATTAAGAGAAGCAGGATGAGGTTTCTTTGAAACAGAAACAATGATGGACTCTTCGAAGCATGCAGGGATCACCGACTGAGATAAGGAGAGGTTAAATATCTCTGTGAATATCTTAGGCTCTGAGGATACGACCTGAGATGCCGTCTGGTCCTGCTGCTTTCCTGGTGTTCACTCTTTTGAAGGCTCTCCTCACGTCATGCTCGGTGATGATGAACGCGTTTCCGGTGCTGGCAGTGTCTTTCTTTCTGCAGCCGCATTTAGCATTAGCATAGCTAGCATCTTTAGCTGCAGCCTCAAAGCGAGCGTAGAAAGTGTTTAGCTCGCCTCCCAGAGTCACGTCCGCATTCGTCATACCGGATGTAGGTGCTTTATAGTCCGTTATTGTCCTCAGTCCCTGCCACAGGCTCCTAGAGTCACTCTGTTGTAGTTTCCACCTGTAGCACTGCTTCGCCTCTTTCACCGCCTTCCGCACGTTATATGACGCAGCCTTGTACGGGTCTATGTTCCCCGACACAAGTCCAGCGTTGTAGACAGCGGTGCGAGATCTCAAAGCATCGCGGATGGTTTTATCCACCCACGGCTTCTGGTTGGGAAACGTTCTGATAGTCTTTTTCTCCACGGTATCATCCGCATCAACCGCTTCCGTAAACACGCTGACATCATCGGAGCTGATGTTTGTATTTTGGCATGAGGAAGATGGCCGCGTGGTCGGATTTACCAAACGGAGGGCGAGATTGTGCCTTGTAGCCGATCTTGACCGTAGTGTAACAGTGGTTACATGCAGCTCGCATAAGACAGTGTCCGTGTCCACTTGTGGTGGAATATAAACGGCGCTGACTATGACCGATGTAAACTCCCGAGGTAGATAAAAAGGACAACACATGATGGACAGTAGTTCCAGATTTGGTGTGCAGGAGCGTGTAAGAGGAACAACGCTCGCGCTGTTGCACCAGCTGCTGTTCACCATTAAACACACGCCGCCTCCCCTTGATTTCCCCGAGTCCCGCGTCCTGTCCATGCGGTAAACTGAGAAGAACTCGGCCGGCTGGATGGCGTGGTCCGGCACCGCTGGGTTCAGCCATGTCTCTGTGAAGCAGAGGAGGTTGCAGTCCGGAATGATTGTGTAAAGCTGCTTTGTGATGACGTAAATCATTAAAAGTGCTATACAAATAAAATTGAATTGAATTGAATGTCTCTCTGGAACTTTATCCTGGCCCTGAGGTCATCGAGCTTGTTCTCCAGTGACTGGACGTTGGCGAGCAGGATGCTAGGCAGAGGTGTGCGGTGTGCAGGGGCTCTCAGCCTGTTCCTGACGCCAGCTCGTTTCCCTCGGGGCCGCCGCTTCGTGTCGCATCCTTTGTTCTTCCTCAGGATCTCACTCGGCCAGCTCGGATCCGGAGTTAAAAACGTCGAATTGTGAGAACATTGTACACCAATAGAAACAAGAGCGTCTCTCTTTATCCACATTAAACACCTGAACAGCTTGTTCTACTCATCTGCTCTCAGCCAATCAGAACACACCTCACTGCTCACTGCAGTGTCTGGAAACCAAGTGGACTTCTTCATCACTGCCACCTTATGTTTGGATGCCAATATAACAGCAGCCAGTCTTATCATTGTGATTCATACACATTCACACTTTATACAGACTTAAATAATTCTTTTGATTGTGTAACTCAAAAGCTGCTTTGCCACATGTCAATTGTGTCAATATTTTATTAACACACCTTTGGATCTGGACAGAGAGCAGAAGGAGAGAGAAAGAAAAGGTGTGTTCATGGACACATGGGCCCAACGCGATGTAGTTTAATAATCTTTACTGAGAAACCCGAGCCAACAGGTGACACCAGGAGCTGAAACCATGGAGCTAATCAACGAGAGGCAAGACACAGGTGAGATCAATGATGTGTTTGTGCTGCTGGGGTTGATGGGAAATTTAGTTCTGTCATGAGCATACAATGCCTTCCTGAAGATAAAGCATCCATTCTGTAGTGAGGGATAGCCATGACGATGATCTCCTCCCTCCACAGGCACTGTAATGTTCTGGACAGAAGCCCTGCACAGTTTTCAGCACATGTTGAGAGACAGAACAGCTGCTGCACCGCACGCTGACGCAGTGATGGAGAACACATTCGATGCTACAGCATAAAGGCTTTGATGTGGGACGATAGATGAAGTTTTTCAGTGTTCAGGTAAGGATAAAGGTGCTAAAGGTCTCGCTGAAGCTGGAGACATGTTCTACCTCAGACAGATTAATAAAGTCCACAAGGAGCTCTCTAGTCTTCTTGGTGTTAAAGGTCATGGCTCTGATGAGACTCATGCTGCATGATCCTGTCCCTAAATATGAGAACAGAACCAGAGCCATGCTTTAAGGTTTTTTAAGCTTTTCCGAGTACACACCCCTGTGGAACACCAGCGCTCAGGACAGAGTGAAGAAGGTCTGAAATCCAATTACACTCAGAAAGGTGCTGCTGCTTAGGTCGCTAAGCAAGGTCACCAGCCTGGAGATGATGATGGTGTGAAATCCTGAACTAAAATCAATAAACACATTCATTATGTCCATGTCGCCGTGCTTCAGGTGAGTCAGGATGGAGATGAAGGTGTCCTTCACTGACCTATCTGTGTGTGAAACAGAAGCTGATGGAGATTCTGAGCTGGATCAATGAAAAAGCTTTGATGTGAGCCAAGCCAGCTCCTCAAAGACAACGGGGTCGTGCAGCAGAGCGCAAATCATTCAGCCTCAAAGGCAAAGTCTGGCAAAGACATCTGCCCCTCTGAGCCCCTTCATTTAGAAAAAAAAAAACATGAGAGCAGCATCTTGTCATGTGACCTTCCCTCTGAAAACAATCCCATAATTCTGTTCACTGAACCACAGGAACATGAAACACTCCACAAACTGTCACTTTGACTGAGGCGTCACTTGACGTAAGAAAATCAGTTAATAAACTGTTTGAGACAATTTATACACGCTAGAGAATCACATAAGAAGTGAGTTAGTTAAAGAGTCATTTACGACTACTGCAGGAATCATTTGTAAACGGAAGTGAATCACATAGAGAATCATTTAGGACTTTACATTTAGGCATTTGGCAGAGGCTCGTATCCAGAGCAACGTACATAATGCTTAGCAGGTTCCATGATTGGATAGATCCTTACACAGGTTACTAGCCTAGTTAAGTAAACTCTCAGTAAACTGCTGTAGGACTTATTTACAGACAGAAGTGAGTCACTCGAGGTGTCATGAAGGTGATGCTGAGCGACGCAGTCTGAGCAGCAGATCAGAAATAAGTGGTTAATTTTAAATTGGGTTAATTGGCCTCATGCGACTTAGAAGGGGCCCACGTCAGCCTTAACCCTCCCCAAATCCTTAGCGGCCATGTGACAGGGCGGAGCTGACAGGTGGGTGAGAATTCACCACTGAGACTTCTGAGACATCATGCGTGAGGAACCGTGAGAGGAACCGGACTCTTAACAGAACTCATCTTCATCTGTGTGACGCAGGGTAACGAGATCATAAGTCAGCCCCTGCTTTAACTGTGACTCTGAGATCAGAAGTGTGATGGTAGAACCGGGAGCTCATGAGCATCGGGATCCTTACTGAGTTCATTACAGTTTTAACTTAAAGTCTGTTAGAGGAGACTGTATCAGATGCTCACTGGTCCTGTGTGTCTGATAACTGCTCTTATAGTGTGTGTGTGTGTGTGTGTGTGTGAGAATATATTTCAGTTTATAAATGCGCTCACACTGCCATCTGCTGGCTGACACACATACACACACACACACACACTCTCTCTCTCTGCAAAGTAATTGTAACAGAACTCCTGCTATGATGTTCGATGCAGGTTGTCTTTAAACTCCACACTGTGCAACATCAACATGTGAATTCCCATTGGGGTGAATAAAGTATCTATCTATCTATCTATCTATCTATCTATCTATCATTACAGATGCTGGAGGAGGACCTGTGTATGGACATGTTAGTTCAGATGCAGAGACGTCTTCACATCTCAACTAGACATTAAACTGTTCAGACATGGTCACAGGCTAAAATACGACCACTGGTCTCTACTGGACAATGAAGACAAATGTCCAAGCAGCAACAACAGTTCTATCCAGGAAGCTTTAACTCAGGATGTCTGCGGCCGCGGCCGGTCCGGGATCAGACGCGGCGCTGGAGAGGACACGCCACGGGCGCTGTGGGAGGAAACAGAAGTGCAGTAATCAGGGTAAAAGCTCCTCACACACATACTGTATCTCTTATACTGCTGTGTGTTGACTCTCTGGACGATAAACCCGACCGTATCGGACTCCAGAGATCCGCAGCGCAGGACACCGCAGAGGGAGCGCTGCACTCTCACTTACACAGAAACATCACCGTCAAGTCAATTCACTTTTATTTCTATAAAAGCACTTTTAAATCGTCATTGTCGCAAAGCCGCTTTACACAATCAGAATTATTGACGTTTGTATGGAATGTGGGTGTGTGTGAATCAGAATGGACAAATACGGTTGTGTAAAAATATCTTTAGAGCAGCTTCCTCTAAAACTGATCTCTCGGAGGGTGAACGTACTCCCGGTCTATCTGAAGGGTTAACGTCTCACAACCCGCACTAAAGGAAGTCCTCTATGGGACGCGTTCCCAAAACTTAAGACGGATACGGCACAGAAACAGTGCCCTCGTCACTCTCTGTCTGAACTTAGTGTCCTGTCAGACAGATGGTCTCAGGACCGTCAAAACCAGAACAAACTGATTAAAGAACAGTTTTTACCCCAGAGCAGAACAAGCATTCACGCTTACTGACATTTTTGGTACAAATTATTTTTGCAATATGTGCAAAAGTGCATATATGTGTAATGTTTTGTGCAGTATGTGTAACTGTCTTTTGTGTAATATGTGTAAAGCACCTAAGATTGTTGGACATGCGGCGTGTTTTAATGACAATAAAAGATATTACTGTAACTGACCTCTCAGGGCCCACGTGCAGTGCCATCACTGACCACTAGGGGCCGCAGGAACTCCAAAAAGGAAAAACTAAAAATGATTCTGTAGGAATTCTACATAGATTGTTTAGTAGAGCACAGAAATACACACACACACACACACACACACACACTAAGGCGAGACTTGGAGTTAAACAGACTAGGAATTCCAGATGTTTGTACGTCTCAGAGTGCAGAGGAACATAAAACACTACACACAGTAATCACACAACATTCAGTAAGGGTGTGTGTGTGTGTGTGTGTGTGTGTGTATTAAACACATCTCAGAAGTGTAAATCTGCATCAACATCATTAATCATGTTAATCATTAACCATCAGTGTTTAAATTAATAAACACAAGTTTGATTAAAACTTAAGCAATCAAACTCCATACACACACACACACACACACACACACACACACACACATACACACACACACACACACACACACACACACACACACACACATGTTAATATTTCACACTCAACATAAGTTTAACATGAGAATAAAACACACACACACACACACACACACACTCACCTAGTGAAGGTCCACACTGTACTTTCATCTCAGCAGCCAGTCACAGGAGAAATACACCACTAACACACAACTTCACACATGATGTTACATCAATACACACTCCATCCCATCAGCATGAACATGCACACACACACTCACACACACACTGACCACAACCTGTAAGAGCTCCTGATCCCACAGACATGCCTCAACATGACCCTTCTGCAGTCACACACATTCACCACATGGGGGACCCACACACACACACACACACACACACTGAATAAAAGTGTGAAAATAAAGAGACTGAGGTTCAATATGAACATTAAAGTCAATTTTATTTGTACAGCATATTGTCATGTAATCATCACTGTCACAGAGTCACTATACACAAATCAAATTATAAAATTATATAAGTGTGTATGAGATGTGAGTGTGTGTGTGTGAGTGTGTGTGAATCAGAATGATCAGATCGTCCCTGATGAACGAGCCGAGTGTGACGGTGCTGAGGGAAAAACTCCCTGAGATGGTAATAGGAAGAAACCTTGAGAGGAACCAGACTCAACAGGGAACCCATCCTCATCTGGGTGATAACAGATAGCAGGGATTGATCTGCACTCATACTGTGTGTTAGGAGGCTGGAGGTTCAGTATAACAGGAGATGTGGAGAAGTTCATATGGAGTCCAGTTGGTTATTGGAGACTCGGGTAGACTGTAGGAAATTCCAGTTCTGAACTATCGAGTGACTGAAGTCACGAGTCCTCAGAGAACAGCTGTCTGTATCAGAACAGAGGACAGGACCGTCTTCATGGTAAAGTGGAACCGTCCCCAGTCACCACACGCATCCCAGACAGACCACACGGGACATCCATGTGACCAGATCTCAACCATAAGCGGGACACCAGGACGAGTCAGACGGGTCCAGAGGGCAGATGTATGTCATATGACTAACTGTGACATCATAACTAAAGGGGAGGAGCCAGAAGGAAACACAGACATGAGGGGGAACTGAGATGTAAAGCAAACAATCACCTCACTGTCAGCAAACCTGAGTGATCAATGAGAGTGAGGAAGACAGCATCCAAACATACCAGTTCACCACCAAGTATTGAAGTGTGTCATGTCGTCGTGTTTGTACATGTGCACTTTATATTGTCTCTTTTGTACAGATTGATTTCTGTTCATTTAAAAATGTCTCAGCTAGTCAGTTAATCGTGTGTCTTAGTTAGCTAGTTAGTGTTGTTAATGTGTGTTGTGTGTATCACCTGGGTCCAGGAGGATTGTTTGGTGTCACCGTGTACTGAAGTGTAAACAGTTAAAGTGACGATAAAAAAAATTCAAGATTGAAAGAACTTTATTATTTATGACTACTAATACTCTACGTCCATGAGTCCCACTAATCTGCTCCTTTACCTAATACACAGTACTCCTGTGAGTGTGTGTGTGTGTGTGTGTGTGTGTGTGAGTCTATTGAGCTTACACTACTGCAGAGCAACACACTCCCTCCTCATCACCCCTCGGCTACACTAATCATCATGTGTCTCTCGTTTTCTCTCACATGTTTCAGAGTGTCCTGGTTAAGCCACGCCCCCTTTTGCACCATGCATGCAGACACCATCATGTGACCAACGTCTCAGTGACCTCTGATCTTAGGCTTGGTACATGATCCTTTTGATCTTACTGAGGTCACGGAGTTCTGCTGTTGACACAGGGCTATAAGACCTCAAACCATCTCTTTATCAATTATAATTGTTTACTGTTTAATCGTAGTTCTTTACATGCACATGATGGTGATGGTGCTAATGATGATGATGATGGTGATGGTGCTAATGATGATGATGATGGAGATGATGATAATGGAGATGATGACGATAATGAGGATGATGATGATGATGATAATGGTGATGATGATGATGATGATAATGGTGATAATGGTGATGATGATGATGATGATGGTGAAGATGATGATGGAGATGATGATAATGGAGATGATGACGATAATGAGGATGATGATGATGATGATAATGGTGATGATGATGATGATGATGGTGAAGATGATGATGGAGATGATGATGGTGATGATGGTGATGATGATGATGATGATAATGGTGATAATGGTGATGATGATGATGATGATGGTGAAGATGATGATGGAGATGATGATGGTGATGATGCTGATGATGGAGATGATGCTGATAATGAGGATGATGATGATGGAAATGATGATAATGATGGAGATGATGATGGTGATGATGCTGATGATGGAGATGATGCTGATAATGAGGATGATGATGATGGAAATGATGATAATGATGGAAATGATGATCATGACAATAATGAGGATGATGATGGAGATGATAATAGTGATGATCATGACTATGATGAGGATGGTAATGATGATGATCAGATTGTCTCAGCATGTTTCAGGTTTGTTCTGTAAACTCAAGACGAGAACTTCATGTAGAACATGTAAAGTAATACACACACCACGCCCTTTTGGTTGAACTCTGGTCCAGATGTGGGCGAAGCCCCTCCTTCCCCAGGGTTTGGTGTTGTAGATGTGCTAATGGTCAGCTCCCAGACTCTGCTACCAACTGATCTTCTCAAACTCCTTCATCATTGTGATGTCAGCAAGCTGACTCATTCTTTCCTTTCTTGTTTAAGCACAACACCTCCTGTACTATCTGATTTCTATCAAGAACTCATCACGGGTTCCTCAGCAGGTGGTGACTGGTCCCAGTTTAGCACCTGACCCAGTCGACCACACCACCGCTTCCTACGCACTCTCACACTGACTCTGGCCTTGTGTAGCTTTTACATCTCATTATCATCTCTGCGTCACTACACTAAATTGAATTTGTAAATGGACATCATTCTGTTTCATGTGTTTAATGAGTGGGAGAAACACTTAAGCAGAGCAGCTCAGACTCCACAGGCTCCACCTCCACTCCGTTCTCATTGGCTGCACAGAGGACCAATCAGAGCGCTGCTTTTTGTGTTTAAAAGGTGTGAGTGCAGCTGTAAGGAGTCTCCTGATGTTGCAGCAGTGATCATCATCATCATCGTCATCACTGGCTGTGCAGTTGTCCTCAGTAACTCACTAGTAGGAGTTTGAGGTGGTCCGTGAGTGAGGAGGAGGAGGAGGATGAGTGAGGAGTGTGTGAGTAAGAGGAAGAGGAGGAGAGAGACGGTGCTGAGCGTGCTGGCGTTAGTGCTGCTGGTCTACACCGCCGTGCAGCTCGTCTTCTACACCGCCAAACACACTCCAGAGCAGCATCACAGGGCAAGACGGGCGCTGGGTGAGTCCGTGTGTGCGTGTGTGTGTGTGTGTGTGAGGTACATCTGACTGGTTCATTCAGGAAACATAACTTTATTATTACATAACTATGGTATGTTTTATTCTGAAAGCGCGGAACACACGGTTCTGTAAAACACACCGAGTCGAGTCGAAATGTCGCCGTTTTAAATATAAAATCATATAAAGGCAAAATTTTAATTTTAAGATTTATTTTCCTTTTTTAATTACAATTAAACCTTCAATTACAAAAGCATCTGTATCTTTTATGGATAAAACAGTAAGTTTTTATTTTGCTTGTAATTATTTGCCCCCTCTTCATTTCTTTATTAGTCTTTAATATAAAACTCTTTTATCTCTGTTAGTCAGAGTCCTGGTGTTTCTCATGTGAATTTTTAATTTTATCTTTTATATTATCAGTTAATGTTGTTTAAAGAGATTTAGTTTTATTGTGCATTATTATTATTATTATGGCAACAATTAACTATTTATAACAAAGTAATAAAGGTTTTCCTTGTTAATGTTGTAATTAATGACAATTAATGTTATTTATTTATTTGTAAACATGTTTGTTTAGGTAAACAAAATGAAGACGAAAGGGTTTTATTTTGTAGCGGTGTGTGCTGTAACATTGTGTAAATACAGATTACTGTAAAGTGTGTTAAATCCTCGGAGTTAGCGCTGATGCAGGTTAGCGTAGCTCAGACTGGGACGTGATCCTGACCTGTTTGGAGTCTGAGCTGCAGACATTCCTCACGGATAGAAGTGAAAACAAAGCTTTACCAGTCTGACCGCTAGCCGCTAGTTACTGCCAAGTATTTATAACGCGTGTCTGCAGCCATCATGCTCCTGACTGACGAGTGTGTGTGAAAGCACGTTAGATCTAATTAAAAGCAGAACTGATGAGTGTGTGATGTGAACATTAACAGTCAGTGTCTCTGTTTGTCCTGATGTCTCAGAGAATGAGAGTGAGTGTGTCCCTCCGCAGTCCTCCGAATTCCCCCCGGGGTTCTTTACAGAGCAGGAGCGCAGAGACGGAGGCGTCGTCATTTACTTCATCATCATATTCTACATGCTGCTCGCCATCTCCGTGGTGTGTGACGAGTATTTCCTACCATCACTCGAAGTCATCAGCGACCGTGCGGTTCTTCTCCTTATTATTATTATTGTTATTATTAATATTATAATTATTAATATTATTATCATAGCAGCCAATAAACCTGCTTTATTCAGGATTAAATAAGGGGTAATAAGTTTAAGGGTGGAGCTTTGGCTTAAGGATGGGGTTTAAGTTTGGAGTGGAGCTTCAGTTACAGGGTGGAGCTTCAGTTACAGGTGGAGCCTCAGTTACAGGGTGGAGCCTCAGTTACAGGGTGGAGCCTCAGTTACAGGTGGAGCTTCAGTTACAGGTGGAGCTTCAGTTACAGGGTGGAGCTTCAGTTACAGGGTGGAGCTTCAGTTACAGGGTGGAGCCTCAGTTACAGGGTGGAGCTTCAGTTACAGGTGGAGCCTCAGTTACAGGGTGGAGCCTCAGTTACAGGTGGAGCTTCAGTTACAGGGTGGAGCTTCAGTTACAGGTGGAGCCTCAGTTACAGGATGGAGCCTCAGTTACAGGGTGAAGCTTCAGTTACAGGTGGAGCCTCAGTTACAGGGTGGAGCTTCAGTTACAGGTGGAGCCTCAGTTACAGGATGGAGCCTCAGTTACAGGGTGGAGCTTCAGTTACAGGTGGAGCCTCAGTTACAGGGTGGAGCCTCAGTTACAGGGTGGAGCCTCAGTTACAGGTGGAGCCTCAGTTACAGGGTGGAGCTTCAGTTACAGGGTGGAGCTTCAGTTACAGGGTGGAGCTTCAGTTACAGGTGGAGCCTCAGTTACAGGATGGAGCCTCAGTTACAGGGTGAAGCTTCAGTTACAGGGTGGAGCTTCAGTTACAGGTGGAGCTTCAGTTACAGGTGGAGCCTCAGTTACAGGGTGGAGCCTCAGTTACAGGTGGAGCTTCAGTTACAGGTGGAGCCTCAGTTACAGGGTGGAGCTTCAGTTACAGGTGGAGCTTCAGTTACAGGTGGAGCTTCAGTTACAGGATGGTGTACTAATGTTTGTTAAGCCCAGTTTCCACTCTCATGACTTTATCTTTTATGGCTGTCGGTGTAAAACCGCATCTCGCTGTGACATCCTCAGTTACGACGCAGCATCAACATGCTGAGGTTTAGGCAAGGCAAAGTACAGTGCTGCCACCTACAGGCAGAGAAAAACATGCGGTGCGGTTAGGCCATGGGTAACAATTACTTACACATAATAACTCTAGGGTGCGCTACACCTACAGAGAGACCTGTGATAACCAACACAGTGCTACATGTGGATTATGCACTTTATTGCCAAAAGTATTCACTCCCCTATCCTAATCATTGAATTCAGGTGTTCCAATCACTTCCATGGTTACAGATGTATAAAATCAAGCCCCTAGGCATGGAGATCGCTTCACACAAGTGTGAAAGAACGTGACGCTCTCAGGAGCTCAGTGAATTCCAGCATGATATCGTGACAGGACGTCCCCAGTGCAATAAGTCCAGTCGTGAAATTTCCTCTAAATACTAAATATCCACAGTCAGCTGTTGGTGGCACTAACTCATCCATGAAGAGTTAGGCCACATAAAATCATGGAGCGGGTCAGAGGATGCTGTGACACACAGGGGTCACCAATGTTCTGCAGAGTCAATAGCTAGTAGAGAGCTTCATGGAGTGGGTTTCCATGGCCGAGCAGCTGCATCCAAGCCTTCCATCACAGAGCGTAACACAAAGCATCAGATGCAGTGGTGAAAAGGACACAGACACTGGACTCTAGAGCGGTGGAGACGGGACCTCTGGAGTGACGAATCACGCTTCTCTGTCTGGCAATTCAATGGATGAATCTGGGTTTGGTGGTTCCCAGAAGAATGGTACTTGACTTAATTGTGCCAAATGTAAAGTTGGAGGGGGGGGGTAATTATGATCTGGAATGGTTTTTCAAGAGTTGGGCTCGGATCATTAGTTTCAGTGAAAGGAACTCTTTCAGCATAGCGTTGTGCAAAACATCCCATAAACACACTCTAAAAGCTTGTGGAAAGCCTTCACTGAGAGTTGAAGCTGTTATTGCTGCATTCCAGACTTTCTAGTATGTTTATTGTAGTTTTGAAGAATAGTTCTCCCGCTCAGGGCAAGAACCTGAGATGTAAAACTCCTCGTGGTGATGTGAGATGACATCACGATGGTGGTGTGAGATATGAGTGGCCACAGACACAGAAATGCACAGCAGACCTTCAGGTCATTCAAAGTCACAGACCAGTAATTGTGAATTCATTTATTCATGAGGATCAAAAGATTTAAACCTCATCTGCGTAACTAACAGACGAGATCAGATACTCTGTGCAGTTACAGGAGACCGTGGTGAAGGGGGTGTGTCCAGGGCGGAGCTAGGGGAGGGGTTTGCAGCAGGAGTTGTGTACGGTAATTTAATTATTTGGTTATAATAATAATAATAACGATTACGGTTTCAGGTCTCGGTCTCTCTCAGGATGTTGCTGGTGCCACCTTCATGGCTGCTGGAAGCTCCGCCCCCGAGCTCGTCACCGCATTTCTGGGTAACAAAGTAATTGGTTTGTGTGTTTGTTTGTTTGTTTGTTTGTTTGTTTGCATTAACATCTGAGTAAAGCTCAGTGTGGAGTTCAGACGTCAGATTTATTTTAATCTTGTGTAAGAACCTGTGTTTAATGCTGTTTACACAGCGGCGCTCCAACACTGACTGTAACGTAGCGATGAATTTGTTATTTGTTTATTTGTTTATTAATAGAGTAAACTAGCAGACACACATGTATAAATTCATCTCTTAAACACTTTAATCCTTTAAAAGGACTAAATCGCCTCAGTGGCTTCTGTCACTGATCAACTAATCTGTGTGTGTGTGTGTGTGTGTGTGTGTACAGGTGTGTTTGTGACAAAGGGAGATATCGGTGTGAGCACTATCGTGGGCTCTGCTGTTTATAACCTGCTGGGAATCTGTGCTGCGTGCGGCCTCTTAAGCTCAGTGGTGGGTAAAATACACACACACACACACACACACACACACACACACACACTAACCCTAATCCGCCCCTCTTTAGGTCAGTCGTCTGAGTTGTTGGCCGTTGTTCAGAGACTGTGTCGCCTACGCCGTCAGTGTGGCCGCGGTGATCGCCATGATCTCTGACAACAAGGTGTACTGGTGAGTGTGTGTGTGTGTGTGTGTGTGATTACAGTACTGGCATGTGGCTCCTCCCCTTTTGACTAACCGTCAGTGAGCTGCAGGTCACCTGACCTGGATGAAATCTAAGCTTAATTTAAGCTGAGAGTCAAATCACTAAACACTAAGCCGCAGTGTGTGTGTGTGTGTGTGTGTGTGTGTGTGTGTGTGTGATACAGGTACGATGCAGCGTGTCTGTTACTGGTGTACGGCGTGTATATCGTAGTGCTGTGTTTCGACGTGAGGATCAGCGAGTATGTGTTGCGGCGTTTCAGCCCGTGTTGCGTGTGTTTGGTGAAGAGTGAGGAGGAGCTCTCCGAGAGACGGCCCCTCAGTGGGTGGAGCCACGACCATGGTGATGAAAATGATGTCAGTGGTCTGCCAGTCGCCCGACACTCACGTACAGACAGCGGCATCTTCCATGAGGACTCGTCGTACTCACACCTGTCCCTCAGCCTGCACGGGCTCTCAGACACGCCCCGCGGTACACACACACACACACACACACACACACAATCCAAAAACAATCATAGTAGAGAAGCATGGGGGCGTCTGTGGGCTCACCTGAGCGGTAGTAGGTCCTCAGAATGTGTTACGCTGCCCCCTGTGGTTCAGGTCTGGAAGCTGACACATGATGGGGGAGTGGCCTAAAGGCAGGCGGGAATCAGATACGCCTAAATTAAGGGGAAAATCATTCCAACCAATCCTGTGCACCAGAATTCCCTACACCCCGAATCTCTCACACCTGCCCTTTACCCAACAAACAAAAACTATTTACACCCGCCCAAGAAACACCTGAGCAGTCTCGCTGGCGCCCCTACAGGCCGGGGTAACTGCACCTGTCCCAGTACCTTAATGACTGGAAAGAAAGTTAGAGGGATGGGCAGATACCGCACAAGATGTTACCATTAAAAAGATGAAAGGTGGGCCTTCGAGTGGCGCAGTGGTAAAGTTCTCACCCTATCATCCGGCGATCGCTGGTTCGATTCCCAGGTGATTACTTCTCGCAGCCGGAGGTCTAGAGAGAGCTGATTGGCCGAGCTCTCTCAGGGGGGAGGGATGAGAGGTACTTGGTGCTCCCACATTAATCACGACTCTACAGGGGGCGTCGGTGAGCTCGCGCACGCAGAAGGAGCGGATAGTGCTGTCCTCCGAGTGTGTTACGCCTCCCCTAACGGTGCGTGAGCGAGCAGTTCCAAAAGATGTGGTCAGTCTTCGGCTCTCCTGACTGAGTGGTAGTAGTAGCCTTAATGTGGAGAGAAAATCGAGAAAAAAAATTAAAAAGATGAGAGGTAAAACAGAGAGAGAGAGAGAGAGAATGTTTAAACAGTAGGAAAGAAAGCAAAAAAGTGAAAGATAAAACTAATGAAAATGGATGAATGTGTGAGTGAAGGAATGAACAGAGGGACAGGATACTGGAGATTGTCCTGTATGCCTGTACGCCTCCATATACCTATCTGTGTGTGTGTGTTTGGGTCAGAGCCCCGCAGTGTGTTCCAGATGCCCGACAGTGATGTGAAGCGTATATTCTGGGTGTTGTCCGTGCCCGTGATGGTGCTGCTCTACGTCACAGTGCCAGACTGCAGGAGACGATTCTGGAGGAGCTTCTACATGCTGACGTTCTTCATGGCCGCCGTCTGGATCGCTGCCTTTACCTATGTCCTGGTCTGGATGGTCACCATCGTGGGTCAGTAGTCCAAAGCGGTATTTCTGTTAACACCTGTACCTGGAGAGCTCTGGCTCCCGGCACTCGTCCTGGAGAACCAGTTCAACCAGTATAATGTGCAGGACAGGAGGTTCTCCAGGACCAGCACCGGGAACCAGAACTCTACAGCTGATGGCCTTCAAGCTGCAGGTCATAAACCGTGGGATTTACAGGGACGAGCCTGCAAACATTTTCAGTGTCACAGAAGAATTCACACTCAGACTGGCCAGTTTATTAGAGATGCAGAATAAAGTCTGGTGGAAACTCCATCATCATTAACCTTCGGTAAAATATTTGTTTTTAGGACCAACAGATCACTGCTTCAAAGAATCTACATTCCTGAACATGCGCACACACACACACACACACACACACACACACACAGAGCATCACATGCTCTACTCCTCCATTCCGGAGATTCCAGCCGTGTACCCAGAGGGATTGTGGGATTACAGTCTGGGATCATGTGATGCCCTCGGCATCATGGGACAATAATAGGATTATTATTTAAAAAAGTGGTACAGACTTTTTAGTGTGTGTGTGTGTGTGTGTGTGTGTATCAGGAGGATGTCAGTTTCCCCTAGGCTGCATACAGTATCATCACGAGTCTGTGTGAACTAATCAGTGGATTTATTTTCATCGCCCTATTAAATACTGATTCACTAAAGTCATTCTACATCAACATTCATCATCTTTAACTCAGACCTAACTTCATTATTATATTTCAGCAGCAAACATGCAGATTACCTGAAACTCACATATTCACTGTGTGTGTGTGTGTGTGTGTAGGAGGGACACTGGAGATTCCTGACACAGTGATGGGG
Source organism: Clarias gariepinus (assembly GCF_024256425.1). Classification (NCBI taxonomy): domain Eukaryota; kingdom Metazoa; phylum Chordata; class Actinopteri; order Siluriformes; family Clariidae; genus Clarias; species Clarias gariepinus. Next base: position 85,594 of record NC_071106.1, read on the forward strand.
CTTACACTGTTAGCAGCAGGAACCAGCATCCCAGATACGATCGCCAGCGTGATGGTGGCTCGAGAGGGTAAAGTCTGTTTCTACCTCAGTTATCAAGTGAGAGGCCACGCCCCCTTTACTGAGACTGACAGGTACAGAGGCCACGCCCCCTCCACTGAGATTGGCAGGTACAGACGCCACACCCCCTTTACTGAGACTGACAGGTACAGAGGCCACACCCCCTCCACTGAGACTGACAGGTACAGAGGCCACACCCCCTCCACTGAGACTGACAGGTACAGAGGCCACACCCCCTCCACTGAGACTGACAGGTACAGAGGCCACACCCCCTCCACTGAGACTGACAGGTACAGAGGCCACACCCCCTCCACTGAGACTGACAGGTACAGAGGCCACACCCCCTCCACTGAGACTGACAGGTACAGAGGCCACACCCCCTCCACTGAGACTGACAGGTACAGAGGCCACACCCCCTCCACTGAGACTGACAGGTACAGAGGCCACACCCCTTCAGTAAACTGACAGGTTTGATAGTTACCGTGATGTCGTGAGTTGAATGCGGTGTTTGATGTTAGAAGCTCAGTGGTCAGGTGTTCGGCTCCTCAGTTCCTCATGTGTGTCCCAGGTAAAGGAGACATGGCCATGTCCAACATCGTGGGCTCTAACGTGTTTGACATGCTGTGTCTGGGGCTGCCGTGGTTCATAAAGACGGCATTTGTGGAGCCGTCGTCTCCAGTGGAGGTGAACAGCACGGGTCTGGTCTTCACCACCTCCACGCTCCTCGTCTCCATCCTCATCCTCTTCATTGTCACTCACCTCAACGGCTGGAAGCTGGACAAGAAGCTCGGTGCTGCCTGCCTGGTCATCTACCTGATCTTCGCCACGCTGTCCATCCTGTACGAGCTCGGTATCATCGGGAACAGTCCGATCCGCGCCTGCGGAGACTAACTGACCCGAGATCAGAAATGACCTGAACTACTGATCTCAGATCATTTATAACACATCAGAGTTTACCTCAAACCTCAGGTTTATACAAATCTGCTGACCTCAGATTAGCGTGAAGACATTTACCCCGCACCCAGCACACACCACACTGAAGGCAGTACTGTGCAGAATAACTGACATCAGGTCAGAGTTAACTCACCACACACTGAGTCTCGCTCACACACACACACACACACACACACACGCACACACAACGTGTTTAATGCATTACTACTGATCTCAGATCAGCTGTTACAGACACACACTCGCTCACCACTGGGAAGGTTTTTATCTTCTGAGCCACTTTCTGCTGTTTATATATAAATACACTGGATTGTTATTTGGGGGGGAGGGGGAGTTTTTTTTTGTTTGTTTTTTTACATATTGTAAAAACAAGAAAATTAAAAGTCAAATAATATTCAGAAGTAAACTCTGCTCATGTGATAAATTCAGTTTTATTTCTATAGTGTTTTTTATAAACACAAATGGCAATAAAGCAGGTCAGTTTGTTCCTGAGGAGCAGCCGGGGGTGATGGTGGTAAAGACCGACCCCTCAGATCAGAGGTGGGACAAAGTCATTGTTGGGCAAGTCACAAGTAAGTCTCAATTCATTGCCCTCAAGTCCCGAGTCAAGTCCCAAGTCAAAGGCCAACAAGTCTCAAGTCAAGTCCAAAGTCCTACGGTTTGACTTTCGAGTCTTTTCAAGTCTTTTTAGCAGAAAAATAAAATGTATACAGATTATGTATGATTGTAAGATCTGTATTTATTAAACAAACCTTTTTTATGAAAGAACATTGCTCAGATACATAAAAATACAAATGTAATTTTCTGAAAAAGTGCTAAACTGTGCTGCGTCTCGTCTCCACAGCATATTGCACAGGAACAAGTTGACCTTGTATTGCAAAACAGGTCTGAAAAACTGAAACAACTTTCTGAAATTGTCTTCACCTGAAATGATTGTTTCAAACCTAAAATATATCCTTAAACTAAAAACCATGCCTTCCCCCTTAAAACATGTACTTGGATAAAGAGAAAATAAAAATATCGTCCTCCAAACAGTTTTACTTTACTGAAATGTATCACCACAAAAAATAGTGTAACCAGAACCTTTTCAAACATGTCTCCACTTTATAAAAGAAAATCACACCCCAAAAATCTGTGTCCTGACTCTCCAAAACTCTTAGCTCTCTAAAATTACTTAGCTGATAAGGTAGTCTTGACATTCATTCAAAACTTTCCTTTCTTTGTGCAACTTCAAGTGTCGAACAAAGTTGGAAGTTGTGGCATCTCCGACTGTAATCTTCGACCCGCATGATTTACATACTGCAATTAGTTTTTTGTTGACCACCTCGTAATTTTTATAGCCAAACAAAACTACCTTCGGTATCATTTCGCGAACTGGCGCGTTCACGTTGTTGTCACGTGTTGGACGCTGTCGAATCAAAAGAATCTACGGTACTTTGATTGGATGTCGTGCCGAATGCGCGCATGCTCTCTGTCACACACACGCGCACAGACACATAAACAGAGATAGAGCGGACCGTGTTAACATACTTTTTATCTTTGGGCTTTTTATGGGAAGTAGCAAGTCTTTACAAGTCAATAGGCGCAAGTCCAAGTGAAAGTCCGAGTTATTTATGTTAAAGTCCAAGTCGAGTTGCAAGTCTTTTTATATTTTGTCAAGTCGAGTCTAAAGTCATCAAATTCATGACTCGAGTCTGACTCGAGTCCAAGTCACATGACCCGAGTCCACAGCTCTGCCTGAGACGACGACAGGTGAGGAGCTCAGTAGAGAGAGAGATATAGAGATCCATGAGTAAAGATAGTAATGATATGTCTGCATTTAGCTGCAGTTGTAAATCAGCAAATTGTGTTTCGCACAAGTAACAAAACTAAAACATTTATACAGTGCTTCTCAAGACAAGCGTCACAAAATAAATATAAAAAATATATAATTATACAATAAAATCACTAATCAAAAACTAATCAGAAACACACCAGTTTACACCTGATTTTTTTAACTGTTTATTCACTCATTTGCATAATTTATGATCCCATTCTAAGAGCTGATATTAATCTACACTGAGACTCGTAACTCCACCCCTCACACGCCTACTTTATTTTCGTCCACGTTTCCTCATCAGGGTTACACCTTACGGACCCTACTGTCACACACACACACACACACACACACACACATACTTACACTTCCTGGTGTTCTGTGTTGTGTGCAGTGTTTGTGGACGTTAATGTTTAAAATAACTACATTACAAAATTACTGTCGTTAAAAAGTAATCAGTTACATTACTGCATTATTATCTGATAAAAGTAACTAGTTCGAGTCCCTTTCCACTGCAGAAAAGTAGACGACTTTCACACACATGATAACGGAATGACTGCTGTCTGGCTCACAGATTGCACAAATTGTCTAAATATCAGATTACATTTTTGAAAATATAACTAAATAACTGAGGACTAAATTAACCTTACCCTTACCCTAACCTCTAACGCGTTAGTTTACCCGTTACATCAGAAAAGTAATCCGAGTCCTCTAACACTGGTTGTCAGTGATTCTGGCCTTTTTTTTCTTGCCTGTAATAATGACAGGTGTCTGTAAGGTCCTGGTCGTCACTCACCACAGCGCCACCTGGCTGCTGATCATTAACTGCAGCTTCATTTGTCAGCTTTTAACCTACAGTACACACCATATCAGGGGAAACGGTAACCCCGCTGCCAGGTGGCCTACTTTACAATAATGATTAGGTTCGATTAGAATTGTGAGTGTATTAAATAGAGAAGATACAGTAGGTATTATAAATGTGATGTACAGTACATGTATGGACCTAGAGTGAGACATGTTAAGAATACAACATAAACAGGATATAGATGTGTAGAGTGTACACATACATGTTCATGCAGTACAGTCTACACAGATTACAGATACACCTGCAGCAGGAGGCACCGTGTGAAGACGACGAGCGGCCGGAGGCGGTGATGATCAGGCTGATGTCCTGCCCGTCATGTGTATGTTACTCCACTGCAAAATAATGCGCCCTGACGCACTGCGCACACACACACATACACACACTGTTCAGGGTTCAGCGGTTTAAAGAACATGACAGAGTTTGAGGTGTTGACTCCACCTCCATTTTCTCTAAATCCGATCGAGTGTCTGTGGGACGTGTGGGAGAAACACGTCTGATCCATGGAGGCTCCTCCTCACACACTTACAGGACTTGAAGGATCTGATACTGACGTCACAGTGCCAGATCCACCCAGTAAACTCCAGACTGTTGTGTGTGAAAATGCCAGAACATCACCTGCTCCTGAAACACTTAAGACCAGGACACGTCTCACTCACTGTGATCCTGCCGTCACTCTCATGTTTAACATGAACATTAACGTTAGTGTTACACTCTACTTCTCTGGGGCCGGCCATGATGGGTGAGGTTAGGATCCTAAAGACATGGGTTTAAGCTCCCCTGGCTCCATCATGTCATGTTAATTCCTAATCAAGTTCCTGCTCTGAATTCACACACACAAGTTGCAGCCTCCCAAAACATGTTCCAGTCAGTCTTCTCAAAACAGTCCTGAAGAGCAGAGATGGCTCCTGGAATGTAGACTCCGATAATGAAAACGGTGGTGAATTCCTGCAGTAAATGAAAAAGGTCCACATCTAACGGTCACAAACTTCACCAGCAATTCAGACCCAACAATGGCTTTGGAACGATTTTTTAACGAAGATCGCACTCGCAAAGATGGAACAGAAGAACTCTTCCACCGCCTGTGTTCTTTGTGCTGATCAGTAGTCAGTCAGGATGCTGCGCTACAGGAGGAAATCATCTCTCCAGTTCAGTTCTGATCCAGGTCCAGCTTCCACCACTGATCACCACCTTCTATTGAGGAACCATTAAGAGCATCCTGAGCAGCTGCATCTCCGTCTCCTCACCAAGAAAGTACTGGACTGATCACCGTCAGATAAACCTTCTAAATAATAACAAAATGGGACTGGACTGATAGATACACAACACACTGATCTACAACCCTCTATAAATTACACACACCAACCAGTAATTGTTTTTTGCACAATATTTATATTAGCTGCTATTTGCACAAGTACTTGTTCCTGTCTCTGCTGCTACTTCTACACGGAGAAAAAATAATGACATGTTTTTTAATTCATGTAATTTACTTTCAGTACCTCAACTCACTATCACAGGTCAGTACATTGTGTCAGGTTGTGTTTGTTCACACATTTACACTTTGCCTTTTTTATAGTACTTACACCTACAGAATACTTATAGTTAATTCATGGTTTCAATTTGGTTTATCTTAAGCTAGTCAGTTAATCGCGCGTCTTAGTTAGCTAGTTAGTGTTGTAAATGTATGTCGTGTGCATCACCTCGGTCCAGGAGGAACGGAGTTTGGTGTCACCGTGTACTGAAGTGTAAATGGTTGAGGCGACAATAAAAGCCGACCTGACTGACCCCACTACAGGTGACCGGTTGGTTCCTGTTCTGGGCGGCGTGAGGCGACCCGGACGAGGATGTTATTAGTGTACAATAATAAACACCCCAACAGATCACTGCTCATTGCTTTAGGGCCAGGACTTCTCTCCTTCACTAGGTCTTTAATAAAACATGCTACAGTTTAACACGCTCAGTCTTGACGTTATGTGGTTAAAGTTTACTTGATTGGACATTGTAAATACACTATGACCCTAAAACTATGTGCAATCAAGTTTGTCCCCTAACGAGCAGCAGCGGGTGACAGGGTGAGGGGAAACTACCTGAGGAGGAAAAGAAACCCAGCTTCAGCTGAGTGACCACGAGAGAGTCTGATTATAAACCGTCCTCTTCTGTAACTTTGTGTCTTTGTGAGACCATGTCCACACAGATTTTTTTTTTTTTTTAAATAAGATTTTTCCACTTTAATAATAATAAAAAAAAAAAAAAAAATTCTGTCCACACATTTTAAATATATCTTTGTCCACATGAAAAACACAAAACGCCTGTTAAGTGCCGTTAGTGTACACGCATGTAAAAAGTCCAGTAAGCAACATTAACACAGTCACTGGTTTACAAGTGTCTAGTTCACAAGTCCACTATTACACTAAATATCCTCATAAACAAAGCTGACGTCAAATCAAGGAGACTGGCACACAGACGATGACATCATCGGCACAAAGTGACATCACAACAAGCCGAAATCTCAGTTTCCCCACGTACACACACACCAATGAAAACAGTTTTGGAAAATGTTCACTTTGGACGAAGTTTTCACTTAACAAAAATGCGTTTGCATGTGAACGAAAGGACAAAACCACAGAGGGACACGGACTAAGGAAGTGTGTGGGAGATGGGGTGGAGTACGAGCTCCACCAGGGTCTTAATGTGAAGTCCATCGGATCAGACTGAAGTTGTTCACTGGAGTGTAACACACACAGGAGTGAATCAGGGAAGAACATCATTCTCATGGTTTCTATGTGGAAATTCAGAGTGATCTCACAGTACACACACACACACACACGAAAAGCCGAAGTCTTTCAGACGGAGATCTTCAACAAAGAGCCGGAGGTAAAAATTAAAAAGTTTATTTCAGTTCATCGTTCAAACAAACCGCAGAGGAACAAATTAAGAAGTTTACAAAAAAGTCAAATAAAAAGTAGTCATGATGTATAAACAAACATTATACACATTCTAACCAACTGGGTTTGATCTTATCTGTAGTGTGTGTGTGTGTGTGTGTGTGTGTGTGAGAAACAGAAAGAGAGTTCAAATGTTCAGAAAAGTGTTTCTAAAACAAAACAAAAGCTCTTAAAGGGAATGAATGTGGACAATGGGATGTTGCAAGATGTGTGTGTGCGCGTGTGTGTGTGTGTTCAGGCGTTACGGTCGATGCGCACATCCACCTCTCGGCCGTT